>NW_026946420.1:0-216581 GCF_033847375.1 Trichoderma aggressivum f. europaeum | reverse complement strand
TATTAATAAGGTTATTATAATACTTTATTATATAATATTTATTATTATATTTTTTATAATTAAGTATAATATATATATTTTTAAAATATAACTTATTATATTTTTAGTAAGTTAGCCTTAAAATAGATTTATTTTTTAATATATTTAGTTTTATAAAAATACTTTTTTAAAATATAATAGCTTTATTAATATTACCTTTTTATTAATTATTTTTTTATAACCTTTAAAAGTTATTATTTTTTTATTCTCTTTTTTAGTTATAGTTTTTAAAACTTTATAATTTATTATTATAGTTTACTACTTTAGCTTATTTTTTTATATTATAAAAGTTTAATTAAGTTATAGGGAGTTTAATATTAAGGATACCCTTATATAAAGGGGTAAGGTATTTATTAATAAATTAAAGGATATAAAAGTTATTTAAAAGGCTGCCTAGGATTTTACTAAAGATTACTTTAAACTTTCTTAAGAAAGCTTAAAATAATTTACTTTTATTTTAATTAATATTATTTAATAACGCAGTTATATTAAGTATATAAGTAATTTTATTATTAATATTATTTTTATATTACTTTATATATTAATTATATATTAAGTTATTAAAAAAGTATTAATATTTTTTATTTTAAAAAAAAGTTTATTATTATTTTATATTTTCTTTAAAATAATTATTAATATATTAAATTTTATAAAAGTTTTTAATAAATTACTTTTTTTTAAATTTAAATTAGTTACTTAAGTATATAAAATATATTTAAAACTTTATTTAATTTTTATTTTTAAATCTTAAAGTTAGTATTTAGACTTTTTTTTATATATTAAAGTAAGTTTACTTTAGCTTTACTTTAACCTTAGGCCTTAAAAAGTTAAAGTTAAAAATAAGGTTTTTTTTATTTTTAATTACTTAAAAATATTAAATTATTTTTCTTTTTTTTTATAGTTTTATTATAATAATAATATATTTTTATAGTTTATTAAGTAAAAAAAACTTATATAAGTCTAGGCTAAGGGTTTCCCTTTTTAATAAAGAAGTTATATTAAGGAGTCTTTTTAATAATAATATTATAATATTAGCTTATAAAATAACTTATAATAGTATTTATAATTATATTACTTATTAAATCTGCGGGATTATAATCTTATAGTTACTAAAGTATAATTTATATATATAAATATTATTAATAATTATTTTTATTTTTAATAATCTTTTTACTTTTTATAAGTTAAAGAAATAAACTTATTAAAAGTTAAGTTAGTAAAAAAAAATAAAAAAGTATAAAAGTAAGTTTATAAAAGCTTTATATTAAATATATAAAATAAATATATAATAGTAATTATATTTATCTTTAATTTTTTATAATTTTATAAAACTTTTAGTTATTATATAATATTTACTATTATACTAAGGGCTACGTAACCCTTAGCCTATACTTTCCTAGCGTAGTTAGAGCAATTTTATAACGCAAACGCTAAGCCCTACTGTAAGGTTAATGCGTTTTCGAGGCCTTAATATCAGGTCTGTTACTTAGCTCTAATAAAAAGTTAATAAAGTAATATAAAAGTTTTTTTATAATTAGTTTTTTTAAGTAATTTATTTATTATACTTAAGAAAAATTAAAAATTTATTTATTTATTTTTTTATTTATTTATTTTTACTTTTAATTATTTTTTATTTAATAAATATATATTATTTAAATAATTTTAATAAATAATAAAATAAATAATTTTATTTATTAAATTTTAATATTAATATATTAAAATATTAATAAAGTAAAATTATAAAAATTATATTTATTATTAAAAAGTTTAATAAAACTATAATAATTAAATTAAAGGAAAACTATACTTTAGCCTTTAGTTTAAAATCTAAAATTAATTTATAACTTAACTTAATTAATTATAATTAATTAAATTATATTTTAAAAATTTAAGTTATAAAATATAATTAATTAAAGTTTAAGACTAAACTTAAAATATATAAAAAAGCTTAAATAATAAAATTTAAAAATAATATAACTAGCTTTAAGTTTATAATTTATAATTTAATAATTTAATTAAATTAAATAAAATTATTTTATTAAGTTATAAAAGGTAATAATAATTTTATTTAAAAATAAATTATATATATAATACTTTTAAAATTAAAAAACTACTTAATAAAACTATATACTTAATTAAAAAAATAACTATTATAAAAGCTCCTAAGTAATAACTATAACTTAATTTTAACTTAAAATATATAATAAAATAATTAAGTAAATAACTAAATTTATAATTAATAAAATTTTAAATTTATAATTAAAAACTTTTAAAAAAAAAATTAAAGTTAAGTAAAGTAAAATATAAATTAAACTAGCTAAAGAGTATTAAAAACCCTAAGCTAAGTAAAAGAATTAAGAAAATTATTAAAAAAGTTAATAAAGTAATTATATATAAAAGTTTTTTTATAATTAGTTTTTTTTAAATAGTTTATTTTTTATACTTAAGAGAGAAAAGTAAAATTATATAATTATTTTATTAAATAAAAAATTTATAAATATATTATTAATTTTTCTTAAATATACTTTTTTTAATAAATAAATAACTAAGGATTTAATAATAATTTATTAAATTTATTAAATAATAATAATAATAATATTAATTAAAAAAATTATTATTTAAATTAATTTTTAAAAATAATATTTATAAATTCCTAAAAAATATTATAAATAAATATATTATATATAAATATATATCCCTAAAGTATTAGAAAAAATATAAAATAAATAGTAATATTATTAATATTATTAATATTTTTTTAAAAATAAATTATATAAATAATATTATTATTTATTATATAATTTATTTATTTCAAATATATATATTTTCTTTATTAATAATTAAAAAACATAATTATTATATTAATAAAAAAATTATTAATAATTTTTTTAAATAAGTATTATTTATATTACTACTTTTAAAAATATAAATATATATTTACTACTTAATTAATATTTAAGTTAATTTTATTTATTAATAATAAAAAAAAAAATATAAAATTTTTAATATATTATATATTAAAAATATATATAAAAAGCTTAGTTAAAAATATTTAATTATTAAGTATTATTAAAAAATAAATTATTTATATTAATATTATTTATAAAATTTAAATTAAAAATATAATTTAATATAATTAATAAAACCTTTTAAGGATTATTAATTACTTTATTAATTACTTTATTTAATAAGTAATTTAGTTACTTATTTTAATACTTTATAAAATTTAATAAAATAATAATAATAATTATTTAATTAATAAATTAAAAAATTAAAAAAATTAAAAACTTTTAAAAATTAATATTTATTAATTATTTTAACTTTAATATTATAAATAATATTATTAATAATAATATAATTATTTAAAATAATATTAATTAATTTATAAAAAATATTAAAAATAATATATTAATAAATAAAAAAATATAATATATTTATATAAATTTACTATCTCTCTTAAGTATAAAAAATAAACTATATAAAAGAAATTAATTATAAAAAAGCCTTTATATATAATTACTTTATGGAGGTTATATTTATTATTAAGAGATTTAGTAAAGCTATAATAGCTAGGTTAAAGGAAGGCTATGCCCTAGCCTTTAATATAATTACTTTATTAACTTTTTTAATAATTTTCTTAATCCCTTTACTTAGCTTAGGGTTTTTAATACCCTTTAGTTAATTTAGCTTATACTTTACCTTACTTAACTTTAGTTTTTCCTTTTTTAAAGCTTTTAATTATAAATTTATAATTTTATTAATTATAAATTTAGTTATTTACTTAGCTATTTTATTATATATTTTAGGTTAAGATTAAGTTATAGCTATTACTTAGGAGTTTTTATAATAATTATCTCTCTTAATAAGTAAGTGCGTAGTCTTATTAAGTATTTTTTTAATTTTAAAAGTGTTATATATATAATTTATTTTTAAGGATTATTACTGCCTTTTATAACCTAATAGAATAATTAGCTTATTTAGTTTAATTAAGTTATTAAACTATAAGTTATAAGCTTAAAATTTATATTATACTTAAACTTTATTATTTAGGCCTTTTTATATATTCTAAGTTTAGTCTTAAACCTTAATTAATTATATTTTATAGCCTAAATTTTTAAGGTTTAACTTAGTTAGCTATAGTTAATTAAGTTAAGCTATAAATTAATTCTAGATTTTAAACTAAAGGCTAGGGTATAGCCTTTCTTTAACTTAGTTATTATAGTTTTACTAAACTTTTTAATAATAAATATAACCTTTATATAAATTTACTATAATTATTATAAGGGAATACTTTATATTAATAAAGTTTATTATTACTTTTATAAATAAAATTATTAAAATATTAATTAATATATAAATAAAAATATTTTATTAATAATTTTATTTAGACTAAGTTAATATAATAGTTATATTAAAAAACTAAAAATATATAAATAATAATTATTATAATTATAAAACTATAAAAGTGCTATAGGGTAGCTAGTTTTATCACTGGTCTAGTAATTAAGGTAAAAAGGTGTAATAAAGTGCAAATAGCTTGTTATTACTGTTTAATCTGTGTGATTACCAGTATAGGAAAACTCAGGAAAACCTCCTCTATTTATATTTCATTTTCCTCCACAAGCAGCCAGAATCATAGTACAAGACTAGTACCGTTAGATAGCCCTGTTTCCTAGCTATCGAATGGTATAACTTATGTAGTCCTGTTCCTTCCAGTAGTAGCAGAATCGCTGAGTGTTCAACAAGTGTTTTGTTGAGGATTTGTGTAAAAGTAACCTTTAGCCATGAATGACGAAATGAGCGATTTTGAGCGATTTGGCAAGGCTCCCCCCTTACGATCTTGGAGACCCGCTTTTCCAAGCGATCTGATTGGCTAAAAACGCTTATATAAGCAGGATTCTAGCATTCTAATTAGCTGAAATCGGGATAAAAGTGGGTCTTTCGAAATTCAATTTGGTTTTGGGATTTTCGGAAGTTAGCCGTTACAGGGCTTTTGGGTGCTGTAACCTTCTGTAAGCTAGGGAGCTTATGGTTGCTGAATAAGCTATGCCTAATTAGGCAGTGGCTATTAAGATAAGTAGGGAGCTAAGCCTAAATAGGCAATTGCTTATAAGCTATAGGGTAGGTTGTAAGATCATAGATCAAGTATAGCTATGATTAATATTATAGAGGGTTATAGAAGGCTATAGGGGATAGCTAACTGGAAATAGCTGTAGCTAGCGCTATAAGCTAGCTATAGAGCTCTAAAGAGCACCAAAATAACCACTATAACTATAGCTATAATATCAATAATAGCTATAGTCTTATAATAATAATATTAATATTTAAGTATAAGTTATAAAGTTTTTTTATATTATATAAATAACTAGTTTTATAATTAATTTTTAATAACTTACTTAACTATATTTATATATTAATTTAATACTAAAAGAATTACTATTTAAGCTTTATTTATTTATAATTAAGAATAAATATTTAGAGTACTTAAGAGAAAAATAGTAAATATATTAAGTTAATATAGTAAAATTAATATTTATTTATATTTTACTAATTTAATTAACTAAAATCCTAGGGTAAAATTAATATTTATTTATATTTTACTAATTTAATTAACTAAAATCCTAGGGAAAATAAGTTTATAAAAATTTTAATTTATTTTTTATACTTTTTAAATACTAAGTTAATAATATTATAAAAGTTATAAATTGTAAAAGGTAATTAGCTAAAAATAACTATACCTTATACTATAAGCTAGCTATAGGGCCCTAAAAACTACCAAAATACCCACTATAAGCTTTATTTTATAATAGCTATAGCTATAGCTTATAGCTATAGACTAATAGTGCGGAAGCGAAATTTCATAAACCCAAATTCAACATCCTTCAAGATGCTGTCCTTCCTGAGCCTGACTAGCCAGCCACTCACTCACTCATTTTCACTCTGCCTGCGCCATTCTACGTGCAAAGCCTCTTCGCGCCTCCCGGAGCGCCACCGTCGTCGCCTTCTTCCTCATCGTCTTCTTCGAGCTTAAGATAGTTGCGCTTGCGGGAGTCTTGTGGCGTAGGCGGTTGTTCCCGGAGGAATTGGTCAGTCGGATCCTCCTCCGTGAGGTCAACAAACACTATATTGTTTCTCTCGTTTTGTTGTCCAGTCGTCGTCGACGAGGCTGTGCGATATATATGCGAAGGTGCGGAGCCGATGAATAAACTTGCTTCGCTTTCTGCGGCCGGTGGGGAGTTGTTTGAATCGTTTGAATCATCAGAATCACGCCCACAGCCTCCCGTTCTTCTATTGCCCTGCGGGCTGCGTGTGAGTGATTCTGTATATGACGGGGCGTATCCATCATCGGAAACGAAGAGGCTGCCCTCCACATTGCCATTGGTTGAAATTTGATAAGACGCTATATCTTGGTCAAATTCTTGATCAAATTCTTGATTAAACTCTTGATCAATCTCTTTGTCAATCTCTTGGTTCGGCTCATTTTCGTGATTCTCGTCCTCGGTAAGGTCAATGACTTCATGTCCAGAGACTGATCGGTCATCTGGCACGATGGTGGCCGATCCATCATCACTCTCACTCTCACTCTCACTCCCACCGTCACCGTCACCGTCACCGTCACCGTCGACGGCCATCAAGCGAAGCAAGTGGAAGTTGTTGAGCAGATCGTTAGCTTGTGAGTCCCCTGTAGAAGGGCCACCGTCTTCCTCATTGTTGACCGAGTTGACCCCCATATTATGCCGCGGAATTGTTTGTGATGGGGCATCGTCGTCGCTGTCATCATCTGAGCTCGAACCAGAACCTGAATCCGAACCAGGGCTTGGAGGACGACTTTGGCGAGGGCCAGAGCCAGAGTTAGAGCCAGAGTCGGAGTCAGAGCCAGAGCCAGAGTCAGAATCAGAATCGGGGTCAGAATCAGAGCCGGGGTCAGTATCTGAACTTGAGTCTTCCGGAGGGGTTTCCTCTACTACCCCGAGAACTCCAAGCAAAAGGTCCCAATCTGCATCTGATGGCTCAAACGAACTGAGTGATGGAAAGAGATTCTTCAACTGTGATTTAAAACGATCACCGGCTTCTTTGGGCCTGCGGACAGAGTTGTTCACGTCCTTTATAAAGTGCCAGTCTCGCACTGGTTGCTTCCTCTCCTTTGTATCAAGCCACCGGTCGAAATCCCAGAACTCAGCCTGGTCTAGGCCTCGGAGGCTATAAACATAGTCCATGCCTTGTATTGTGCGCAGTGGTCGGAAACCTCTGAAATTAGGGTGTATTTGCATTTTGCGCTTCATGTGCTCGACTATGCCCCTCGGTTCATGTTGGCGACGCCTATACTCCTCACTGGACTCTGGGAGGTAGACGCCGAGAGTTTTGAGGCGAATGGCCTCTGGAAGCCATACGAGCGAAAATGTGCGGCGTGATGTATATTTTCCGCGGTCATTGATAGCAAAGGTGAGATGCTGCGATCCTATCCAGAGGATCTCAACATGCTGCAGCCGTTGAACGTTTGCTTTAATACCTTTGGCAAAGCGACCCTATTCGCCCAAAGAAGAGAAAGCAAACGTATTTAGGCCATAGAACATATGGCTGCCCCAGAAATGCCACTTCTTGCAGACCAACAGAGGAGCTAGGAATACGTTTGGATCAGGCGCAAATTGAATGCTTACCGGAGCCCTTCCCACGTGTAGGCGATGGAGGTAGCTCGGCCTTGGATTGAGATTCATGGGTGCCTCATCTAACGGATGATGCGGGTCCAGGCGGGATATGGCATGAACCACCTTGCCTCGAAAGTCGAAGAAATGTCGTAGAATCTGGAATTGTATCTCATCGGGCATTTTCCTAGGCAGCTTTCCCCTAGTGATGTTGCCCACAGGCATATCAGAAGGCCGCGGCTTCTGGTGATCCGAGGGGTTCTGCAATATATCTGCTTGTATCTCTCTGTTTGTAGGCTTTCTCAGATTTAGATCCGGATGAATTTTTTTGAGGTTAGGCGAAGCATTTCCCTCCATGCACGCGCGCTTGTAGACTCTTTCCCAGCTCTCGCTGCCAATGCGATCTGGCCAAGTCTGTTCCGCCAGTTAGTCAAAGAGCAAAGACGCTTGAGATTTTCAAACTTCCCGAGGCTACGCACCACTTGAGTCTTCCTCGGTGTGTTCCTCGATTGGCCAAGTCTTACATTTCTGTCCTCCAGCTCTATAATCCTCGCGTTTAGTTCTTCTATTGCTCTCTTTCGCTCCCGTGATTTGAGATGAACACGAGCAAAGCAATATCGATATTCTGGGGCGGCATGACGGAACGTGTGTGCCCCTTCTGCGTCAGAGTCGGTGAGTGAATATTCGTCTTCGTCTTCCGGGACGCCAGATGGGTCGTCATCGGCAGCTTGTGGTCCTATTCCCTCATTTGCCGTAGCTGGCGCATCTGCCCGCACATCAGAATTGTTCTATTGGAGCATCATCTCGTGGAGGTTGATCATGCTTACTTGGAGGATCATCATCCTCATGCGAGAGGCCATACTCGTCGGTAGTACCGGTATCAGCTTCAGAAGGAGTAAGGTTGATGGTTGAAAGACGATCATCATCGTCATATGAAGTGTCATCCATAGTGACTGTGCTCAAGACTGAAATAAGAGAATGCTTTACTGATCAACGGCCGTAGCTTGGAGGAGAAGAGTTGGGACTATATAGGTGATTTTGAATCACGTGTGCTTCAATGATTCTGCCTTGAAGCGGTGAAAATGCTGCAAAGAGCTGGCGAAGAGGCGAGCAACGTGCACTCTTATTAAGCAAAGCTGCTTCCAGATTTGCTTATTAATGTTTAAAAAAAAACTAATAAGCCACCACAATTACTATAGTACCTACCTAGCCATAAAGTGAAATACTGACTGGCAATTGGTTAGATCTGTGTTTTTTGTGCTATTTATGACCGCCTGGTTGACCTTGACTCTCTAACAGCTGGGCTTCAATAGCACTTTAGCGCCCCCAGTGCTCCGTGCTCCGTACTGTCTATAGTACTGCGCTACTTCCTAGCGTGACCGCCAGGGAAACTCTACATTTTGCCGCGGACAACTGCCATCAAGCTGCCTCTTACATGCATGCCGCGTTACAAGTCTCTGCAGGATAATCCACCACTGCTAAAGACCAATCCAAAGCGTGTTGCCTCTGGTTTGTCAGATTTCGACAGACGTTGGTCTCGCTCACTCTGGCCGACTATGCAAGAGAATCAGCAGCAGCAGAGCGGCGGCGGACGACCCTATAGGTCTCACCTCCGGCCGGCATGTGTCCCCTGTCGCCGGAGAAAGTCACGATGCCAGACCGCGGGCGATGCCACCGTGTGCCTGACGTGTCGTGCTCACCAGACTGAGTGCTACTTTCCCGGAGACTCACAAACACCTGAATCTCCGGAACCTGCTCGTCGCCGTCGCCGTCGAGCGGAAGCTCGGCCGTCGCCTGATGCCTCCGGCGCAAGCCCCTTGAGGGTTGCACGAGGTGTGGCGCCATTCCACGGAAATGCAAAGGCCAATACCTCAGCGTCCATGATTGGGTCGAGAAGCACGTCAATGGGGCGGCAAAGCTCAATGGCAGTGCCAGACGTGCCGCCTAGGTCCATCTCCGGCATGTCGAGGACAGAGCGAGGAGAAGAATCAACTCTGGCCTTGGGCTCCGATGATGATCAACATCTCAATCTACACATTGTAGGACCGGCCTCTACCAATGATAGTCAGGTTTTGTCTACATATCTCTCGGGTATACCCGGAGCTACCCGGAGCACCAGAATGATCATTCCGGAGCCCGCCAGCTGTTCGCGTCCGGTTCTATTCACAGAGGTTCAGAAGCGGCCGGTGGGCCTCAAGTTGAATCGTAGTTTCTCAGCGGAAAAGCTGGAGATAATCGAGAAGCTCCTGGAACCTCATGACGAGGCCGTCATTGACGAGTTCGTCGTCCTTCCTTTTCGCCTGCCGCCTTCCACGTAGCTGACTCTCTTTTCCTTGTAGATACTTTAGAAAAGTGAATGTCTGCCTTCCACTTCTAGATGAAGTCTCATTTCGTCGTCAATACCGGGAAGACAAGACGCGGATTTCGCCAGCGCTGCTGGCGTGCCTGTATGCCCATACCATTGTGTACTGGCAAAGCTCCCCAGTCTTGAGTCGGTACAGGTGTCCGGAGAGTCGCTTCATCTGGAACCTCGCCAACGAAGCGGTATACTCTGAGCTTCATCTATCACCTGGCATGTCTATCATCAAAGCAATTGTACTCAATATCGGTGGACGCCCTACCACCTCTTTGATAGGTAATGGCGTGCTTCTCGGATCTGCAGTCTCCATGGCACATTCGTTGGGGCTGAACCATAACCCTCTTCCGTGGCAGATTCCGCTACCGGAGAAGTATTTGCGCATGAAAATTTGGTGGGCTCTGCTGGTTCATGACAGATGGTAAGTACGATTTGCTCGACTATCGAGTTCCCAGAAACAGAGCGCGAGTGTGTGTATGTGGAAAGCTGACTTACAAATGCCAAATCGCAGGACGAGCTTGGCACACGGCACGCCGCCTCACATCCAAAAGTCTCAGTATGATGTGCCCCCGCCAACTCTAGAGTATCTTAGTGAAGGCTTAACAGACGGAAGTAACCTGCGATCCGAGCTTAGAACCAATATCTTCATTTCGCTAGTAACCCTGAGCGAAGTGCTTGACCGATTTCTGCAGTACGTATACTGTGTTGGGCGAGATAAGCAGTCCACTACCGATCTCGAGCATGCGTTGCATCGATGGGTCGAGACATTAGAGGGACCCTGTCGCCGGATTGTCCTGCGAGGATCTCATCTGGATGTTACCGGAGCCGCAAACCTTCGCCTGGCATATTTAACTGCCAAACTGCTATTGCAGAGGATACAGCTTGAGGCAGAGAAGCAGGGCGACCATGTCAGCGAGGGGGGTGTGTTGAATCGGTATTCTGGGGCACGCATGACATCTGAGGAGATGCTGATGCTCATTCAAGACTTTCAGCCAGAGCACCTCGGTGACTTTTGGATGTCCGTCAGCTCCTTTTCCTTCCCGGCCGCAGTCAACTTCTTGTTGCGGTGCGCGCTGGAGACTGAGAACTCTCCCGAGGGACTGGCCCAAAGCCCCTCGTTCAGGATTGCCCGCGACATAATCACCACACTCCGATCACATCAGGAGCAGTACAAGTGGGATTTGGGCGACATCTGCCTTGCCCAACATGCCGAGATTGTGGAGAAGATCCTGGCGGGCGTGGCGCCAGACGAGCAAGGTGGAAATCATAGCAGCCTGGACCTCCAGGACTTTGACGCCTCGATCCTGGACCACATCTTCCCAAGCGTATGGGACCCGTTGCAAAACGCCTGGTGAATAAAGAAAGAAAGCCAATGGACCAGTTTTCGGTTAGGGAAAATGGAGAAATAGGGGGCCCGCAGAATAATACGGAGCTGTCAGAGAGCGCCGGGCAAAGTTTATCTCCCGCGGGAAACTTTTGTTGGCCGCGGCAAAGCTAGGAAAGTAAGCAACCACCGCTGCGAAGATATCCACAACGATACGATATCGGAAGTAGACGGGAAAAGCGCTGAGATGGGATTTTTTGTTTTTGTATATAATACCATAATGTCCTTGGAGGTCGGGTGCAGCTGGAGTTATCATCATCAAGCAGTCAAACAAACCGCAACAGTTGTTCTGACAACACTATCTTCTTCAAGCAACAGGAGCAGTCAATCTTTGCACATCCATTGATCCTTTGAAAGGGTCAAACAGTTTTCTCATTTTAGTTTTCACACACTTACACAAATATTCACAATGGCTCCGGGAGCTCTAGTCGAATCTGAAAGCCCTCTGTTGGCCCCCGTGTCGGGAAAGCTCGACGTTGCCCCTACACTCTACGCCGGAATCGACGAGAAACAGCTCCGTGAAAAGTCCAAGGCACACTTGATCAACTACGGCACCAAGTTTCACGATGATGTGATCACCGGGGCTCGTGGAATGTACATTTACACAGCCTCTGGCCACAGAATCCTTGACTGGACTTCGGGCCAGATGTCTTGTCTTCTTGGCCATGGACACCCCGAGATTGTTAAGACCATTTACGACCACGCCATGTACCTCGACCATCTCTTCTCGGGCATGGTTTCTCCTCCTGTTATCAGCCTCGGGGAGCGTCTTTGCAAGGCTCTTCCGGAGGGCCTGGACAAGGCCTTCTTCCTTTCCACCGGTGGTGAGAGTAACGAGGCCGCTATTAAGATGGCAAAGGTGTACACTGGCAAATGGGAAATCGTTGGCCTTGGTGCTTCTTGGCACGGCATGACTGCCCAGGCTCTGGGAGCTCAATACCACTTCGGTCGTAAGGGCCAAGGCCCAACTATCCCCGGCCAGTTCATGCTTCCCTCGCCCAACGCATACCGCTCTCAGTTCCGCAATCCCGATGGATCTTATGACTGGGAGGCCGAGCTTGATTACGGCTGGAAAATGATTGACTTGCAGTCCACTGGCAACCTTGCCGCCTGCATTGTGGAATGCATTCAAAGCTCAGGGGGCATGCTTGTTCTCCCCCCCGGATACCTCAAGGCCATGAAGAAGCACTGCGAGGCAAGAGGCATGCTCCTCATCGTCGACGAGGCACAAACCGGAGTCGGACGATGCGGCGACTTCATGGCCATCAACCACGAGGACGTCGTGCCGGATATCCTCACCCTGTCCAAGACTCTCGGCAACGGCCTTCCCCTCAGCGCCGTCATCACCAGCGACGAAATCGACCGCGTCTGCGCCGAAAAGGGCTTCATGTTCTACACCACCCACGTCAACGACCCCCTCCCCGCCGCCGTCGGCGACAAAGTGCTCGAAATCGTCTTCCGCGACAACCTCGTCCAGCACGCGCGCGAGGCAGGCAAAGTCCTCCACGACGGCCTCCAGAAGCTAAAGTCCCGCTACGCCTGCATCGGCGACGTGCGCGGCCGCGGCCTCATGGCCGGCATCGAGATCGTCGCCAGCCGGGAAACCAAGGAGCCCGCCCTGGAGCTGGCCAAGAGCATCGGCGACACGGCGTACAACCTGGGCGTGTGGGCCAACTTGAGCAGCCATCCGAGCTTTGGGGGCACGTTCCGGATTGCGCCGCCGATTACGGTGACGGCGGAGCAGATTCAGGAGGGACTTGATATGTTGGAGAGGGCTTTTGCGGAGACGGAGGGGACGATGCCTCTTTATTGAGTATCTGGTTCTCGATGAGTTACATGATACTGGGGATTGGATTTAGGTGAATTGGTTGTGATTGAGTTTTGTTTGCTTTGGCATAGTGGGTTTAAAATGGGCGCATGTTAACGAGATCTTTTGGTGGTTTACCTGACTTTATGTCTTGAATCGAAGGATAAAGGGAGAGACATATATAGTCGAGAACATTCATAGTAAGAGCGTGATACTTAAAAAAACATTCGTTAAGAACAATCACGGAGGATGTTACTCTCAAGGCATAAGTCAACAGAGGCAGAATATCGTCCTTATAAGAGTTTTTTTTCACGTCACAGTTCGCAGCGAGAGAAACTTCAAGTACGGCGGTGAGAAGAAAGAAAATAAAAGGTATCATTCATAAGCTCATCACCTATCCAGCAAATTTCGCAATTCATCCCGTCTTGCCCAGTCATTCAAATCCATGCTCTGCCATTTGAATTCGCTCGCTTTTTCTCATGCATGGCGCTGAACACACACAAAAACGAAAAAAAAAGTCGCCCAAGAGATTTTGAAAAAAGAGACAAAAACAAGTATGCCACTGAAAACGCCGGTCCATTGCAGGAAAATGTTTTTTTTGGTGAGAAAAAAGAAGCCGCCATGCTCGCTCGCTCGCTATGCTGCAACGTCGAGATTTTTTAGATGCAGAAGAATTGTTTGCTTAAAGAGTGTGATCGTGGATTTTTGTAACATTGTGTTGATGAGTCGGAGGTGTGCGATTGTAGTCCGCGTTGTGATGCCAAGTGTGCGAAGTATGTATGTGTGCCGTCCTGATATCGTGGTTGGATATTGTGAATCTATCGTGAACGCAGCTTGAGGTGTGGGCTGAGCCGTCTGGAGATGCCGCGTACAGCGACGCCGAGGACCATCAAAACTTCCAATCCGACAATGCCCATCCAGACAGTGTTGAGAAGCTTCTCCTCATAGTCGGAGGAGTAGCCGTTGAAGTAGCCCGAAGACATGGAGTAACTGGACATGGAGTAACTGGACATGCCCCGCGCCATGATGGATATTTTTTGGTGGATCGATTCGAATTTGAACAAAGTGTAGACAGACACAGGGAGGCGACTTAATTGCTTATTCCGTTGAATAGACCTGGGGCAACCTGGTTAGAATGGGTCATGAAGAGAAGAATATAAGGACAACGGAAAACAAGTCTGGTCTGAGAGATATTCGAATCACTGCATGCCCAACTCGAGCCCAACTTCAACATCCCCGCCGCAAAGGTCGGTCACGAGTGGCACACGAGGGTGGCGGCAAACGGCAAATATCGCAAAGGATCGGACAAGACCTCACCAGTTCGTAGAAACATACCAAGTACAAGCAAATGGGTCACAACACGGTTGAAGATAACACTATACTCGCGGCTGCGAGATGTCGATTTTCGGTCCTGCTACAATCGAGACCCACGATCAAAGGCCCGGATGCTGATCATAAAACTGGCCCAAACGTTGATATATGATGCAAAAATCTCCAGATTCTCAAGAGCGGCGGTCGGGGCGCAGAGGTCGAGTCAGTGCTAGTTTGTATGCACTCGAGTGGATTCCTCTCTATGATATGTGCGTCGCGTGAGCCGTAAAAGCTGGCTTCCCGTACCCTGTCCTAGCCTGATCAAGCAGCAACTATTGGTTGGCTACCACGAATGCGTCGAAACAAGGCTTTGCACAGGTGAACCAGTCTATGAGGAGGGAGGTCGAAAAGATGTAGGAGTTGGTCGTGAGGCTGAGAGGAAAGAAGGATGCTGAAGCAACCGTGGCTTTTCGGTCGTCTTATGGCGTTGCTGGCCCTCCTGCTCTGTTGGGGGATAAATTTCCTCTTGGCCGTTTGCCTTTACCATATTGACGGGATGCCCTTGTCACCTTTAAAATCTGAGCCCCACGTGCAGCCACCCTCATCTTGCTTGGGGCAATGGGAATGAGATTTGGTGTGTGAGACGGACGAAATGAAGCCGTTTTGCGGCTGCCGACGGGTGGGGCCGCATCCCGGACAAGAGAGACATGTTTCGGCGCCCAGTTTATAGCCCTCTGGATACCCTCTGGATGTCCTCTGGATGCCCTCGCCAGCTTCATCATTTCCATCCAGAGCTGGTGTTTTTCTTCGTCGTCGTAGGTGCGTAAAGAGGCTAGAAAATCTTGCTGCTACTGGGCCATGCAGCTTGCCAAGGGTCCAACTCACGGCCCCCGCCCGTTATCCCTGTTGCGCCCTATGGGGTATGTAGCCGCTTAACAAGGGTTGAGGCAGCCGATGAAAATGCGGTGACGCCGATTCATACAGTACAAGCATCATCATTTTGCAGTGGTGGTGAAGATCGGCCGGCGAAGAAGCGCTTTATTCCTTTCCTCTCCCCCCTTGGTGTGCCATGGAATGACATGGCACCAGAAGGTAGTTGAATCTGAGAAATGAGCCGCAGTGAGTACGTAACAGTGAGCCTTGAAGTAGGTCAAGCATTATAGCCGAGTCGGCAGGGACACTAGCCGCAAGCAGGGAGGTGTAACGGCGTTATTGGCAGTGTGAGGAGCAATTTCCACATCAATGGATGGCGGCAAGACATGTTCCAAATTACCCAGAATATGAACACACCATCTTACAGGCCGAGACAGACCCCTTGACATCTAATGGAAACAGCCAGAATCATGCACTCGAGATCGCGGCTCCGATCATGCAGAAACCATAATTTGACGAATTTCGTACTGTCCTGCGCACTCCGTATTGGTGTTTCGAGTTGTCTGATACCTAGAATTCTAAGCGGTTGACGCTCTAGGCCCAAGGTCTCGCTTAGATATCGCCGTAGCCCGCTCCGTATCCAAGTCGCTTTAATACTCGATGCTTGTCTTCTGTGCGGAGCTCGATAGCTATGGGGCGATTAACAAGGTGGGACTTGTCTGTAATCTGGATGGTTTGGGATGACTGATGCCGGATAGATCTGAAGGATGTATTAGGTATGTTCCCTGCGGGACGCGGAGAGAGCCTCGTGCTGTAACCTCAGTCCTGGCATATGTCCTTCGATCTTATTGTATGTTATAAACCCATTAGGATCTGCCTTATCTCGAACACTTATTTGAACCCGGGGAGTTTCATGGCTTATCGGTAAGACAGGGCCGCTTCATATGGAGAGGCTTGATGCGCCTGGATAAGAGAATATTTGCCGGTTCAGTGCCATGATCCGAATGTAGAGTCAAGATGATGCATGCACGTCGAATCATCTTCACCTGGATATTTGACAGTGAGGAGTGGTGGAGAGACAAACAGCCCAGGGCGACGTTTCAGGTAGAGAGTCAGTCATTCACGTGATATTGACGATAAATTCGCAACTGATTATCAACATGGCAGGTGGCATGGAGCTTGTTCCTTTCACGCTCAAGGGATGGAATCTCTTGTACAGACAGCAAATAGAAGTACTAACCTATTTTAAAAGGTCCAGGAAATTGGAGAACAAAGCTTCCATCACAAGCATCAATCTGAGCAATCACAAGCATCAAAAGACTGTGGCGCAACTAAGCAATAGCTAGCGCAAGGTCGCCGCCAGACGAGTTTCGTCTTCCCGCTCGGCTAGCTTCTCCGTGGCTTGTCTTGTCTTGTCCAGACTAGCAGAGATGCTCTGATCTGTTGTTGTGATTGGAGGGCTTGCATGCCAACACTCTCCAATGAACATGTAGGTACCTTGCGTTACACGGCAGTTTCCCTGCAGTTCAAGTAGCATTCTGGCTACCTCGCTTCTTTCAATCCCAGCCTCTCTCCACTCGCAGCCAGCTTGCATGTGCTGTGAGAACTGCCTTGTCTTTGTGGACCCGTGCCTTGACACTGGATGCCATGCATGCCATGGTACCACCGAGCAAACAAACAAGATGTAAAGAAAGAAACAAAGGATATGAATGATCCAACACGTTCTTTCACATGCTCAGGGAAACAGAAGACGTCATCCATCCAGCCTCTGCTGAGCCACAGCGATATTGATAGGGGCCTTTTGCTCCGTAGCATCAAAAGCACGGCGACTGCACCGCCACATGTTCGCTCTAGCCTCACCCCCTTCTTCATGATGACGTCGCACATCTGCCCCGCCGACACCCCTCAATCAAGCTCTCCACGAGGTGTTGCGATACTAAATTGCGCGTCCAGCTACTGAAGCCACGATCCGTAGCCCAAAGCAGGAATTACATAAATCGCCACGTTTCTGCTCTTCTACCACCTTGGAGTCATCTATTCCGTCTCTCCTCCCGAAACCCTCGAAGCACGACGATATAGCTACGCTACACTACCAAACCACTATCCTCACCACCAGCAACGATGACTTCCACAGTTCACGTCGAGAACATTGCCGCCGCGACTGGCGATGCTGAAGTTAAGGACTTCTTCAGCTTCTGGTTCGTCCACCTGCAGCACTAAACTCTGATTCTGCGAGCCCAAGCTAACTGTCTCATAGCGGCAAAATCACCGACATCAAGGTCACCACCGAGGGCGAGACGAAGAGCGCAGAGGTTACCTTTGAGAAGGAGACAGCCATGAAGACGGCGCTGCTCCTGAACAACACACAACTCGGCCCCAACCACATCAAGGTGACGAGCGCCTCAGGCGACTCCGAGGACGATGGCTCGCACTTTGCTCGACAGGGCAACAGCAACGATGAGATTACCCAGGAGATGAAGCCCCGCACCCGCATCCTCGCCGAGTACCTCGCACACGGCTACGTCGTCGGTGACGCAACCATCCAGCGCGCCATTGAGCTGGACCACAAGCACGGCGTCTCGTCGCGATTCCTCAGCACCCTGCAGGACCTGGACAAGAAGTACCAGGCCACCGACCGCGCCAAGACGGCCGACCAGAGCTACGGCATCTCCCAGCGCGCCAACAACTTCTTCACCGGCCTGAGCAGCTACTTTGAGAAGGCCAGCAACACGCCTACCGGCAAGAAGATTGCGCAGTTCTACCTCGACGGCTCAAGACAGGTGCAGGATATTCACAGCGAGGCTCGGCGGTTGGCTGACTTGAAGACGGAGGAGCATGGCGGCAGTGCGTACAAGGCGGCTGGCTTTGAAAAGGTCTTTGGCAAGGAGAAGAAGGAGGAGAAGCCTGCGGCGGCCGATGCTCCCGCCGACGCTCCCGCCGACGCCCCCGTGATCCCTGGAACTGCTGCTCCCGCTCCCGCTCCCGGAGCCCCCTCTACTGATGCCAAGAGCGGTTAAACGAACGAGAACCAAGGAATTGCTATGGAGTTGTGTTGTTGCAAGATGTGAAAATTATTAGTCATCTTCCTCTTATGATCCGTTCAGATAATTTCTTCAACGAGTTTTTACGGTTTCAAATCACGGGCAAAGGATAGTATAGTATAGCGATGCAATGATTGATGCTATGAATGACTTATTGTACACGATGCCAATTTATTCCCCGAAACTAAGCGTTCAACGGAGTGTCTATGACAATGATTAGTCGCGAACTGCGGGATACGAGTCGCTCTAATTAGCGCTCACAGTTTCCAGGCTCCCTGGAGAACTTGTGTTTAAGCACATCGTCCATCGGCCCCTTGGGGTTCGACGTGAGACACTGTCACAAGCTTTGGTTAGAGATGGTTTATGCGTGTAAATGAATTGAATCATGAATTACTCACATCAAGTTGGGACTTTGGGTCCTTCTGGCTGGTCTTGCTGACATCTGAGGCTTTGCCGGATCCAGTGTTCCCTATTTGGGCAGCGCTTTGGCGCTCGGGAGGAGGAGATTGACGTCCCTCAGGCATGGCGATTTGGTGATGCAGTTGATGAAATTGGTGAATGAAGGTTCTTTTTGGAGCTGCTGGACTGGTTTCGAAACAATGTTGTGCTTGAAGAGAAGAGTAGAAAGTTGGATTGCTTAGATTCCCGCTGTTTAAATGTATTACGCACCGATGCGGTAGATGGCGTTGACGTCAGAGCCGTCATTGGCGGGCGATTGCATCATGTTGATGTCGCAGACAGATGAGACGGATAAGAGAATACACGTAGCTCATCGTTCTGGATATGCGACAATCAAATATGGAGCATTGTTAGTTTTCCTAGTTTATTGGGCCTCTTCGTTGCTTTCCTTGTTGTGGTCATTTTGATGGTCCCAAGTCACGTTGATAACTGTCGCCCACAACTTATACGGAGCACAAGTCCGCATCACGGCAATCCTCTGGCAAACACTTCTTTAGCACATGTCTACGATATCACTGGTTTGATAGAATGGGGCTCATCTCGTGCCAGCCAGTTTCAATTATTATCGTTATCAATCGAGACAAGAAGACGTCATGGGATAGTCTGGGTGCACGGCGATGCAATGCGTGTCTCAGTTGTCGAGGTAAGGAGTTGGTGTTATTAGACAATTTCTCGACCGAACGCGAGCCCCTGGTTTACAACCCCACAGGTGGGCGTATGTGCTCCTGTGGTTTTTATGCTGCATAAGATGCGAGGCTGCGATAAGCTTGAGAAGGAATATCGCACATGGGATTGACGGAGGACTTGGTGAGTACAAGAAGGAGCTAACATCAAAATGACAAGGACAGGTTGCACAAAGAGCTCAAGTCATCTTTCGATGTCATTGATACTACCTGACCTAAAGAGCATGTTGGGTGGTATTAGCAGATGAGCCACGTATCAGTTTCAGAACCGCAGCCTTCCAGCCGTCTACTTTACACGCATGGAATACTTGGTACCGATAGAGCGCACTCGTCAAGCCGCAACGGAGCTCATTCTCATCAATGCGACTGGAACAATCATGGAAACCTTAGTACAGTAGTGTCTGTCCAGCTTATGGAGGCTGCTCGTCCCCCCTCAGCGTTAATGCAGACAAACACACGGGCTACCTGAACCCCTAAAAGCACCGCCGTCAGTGGGCTGGTCGGGTAACTTTTTAGTGCCCGCGGCCACCACATTTCCACTCACCCCGCACCTAATCGTGCCGCTCCTCCCACCGAAGGGGGTGCCTGGCCCGTATCGACAAATCTGGTGACCTCGGGGAGCACGTCTCTCTTGTCTCAACCTTGCCCGGACGCTTTCAACGACACACCGCATCTTCAATCTCGTTTGCCGTCTTTTTTTGTCTCTGCGCCGACAGAAGCCCTGCCGAACCCGAACAGCCACCGCCGTCCGCAAAGGGAACGTGGAACGAGATTAAAAACCGCGTAAAGATCCGGCCAACAGTGGGAGCAAAAAAGGGAAGCGATAAGGGAACAAGACAAGAGAAAGAGAAGAAGAAAAAAGAAAGGGAAAAAAAAAGGGTGCGATCCGTTACAAAAGCAAAGATGCCAGATCTGAACTCGGTGCCCCCCTCGCCTCACGTCCTGGCCAGCGGCACAGCTTCTCGTCGTCAGTCGGCCAACCTGCAATCCGCTTCATCGCCGCCCTCTGCGTCTGTCAACATCCTGCCTTCCAACCAGGCCGCCGTCAACCAGCACGTTCCCTCGCAGGCTCTCCCCTCTCCCGGCTTCCCCCCTCCTCAGTCGCCCATGGGCTCAGCCGATGCCGCCGTCGGGCCAGGCCCGGGACCTCTGCGGCACCCGCGGCCGCTGACGGCTTCTGAGCTTCACATGCAGCTGGAAAAGGAGCAGGAGGCAGTGGTATGTAGCCCGTGATGGTGATGTGATACAGCCGTGGCGCAACCATCGACTGACCATCGGCAGGTAAATCGTCTGACTCGCGAGCTCTCGATGCTTCGGGCCGCCCATAATGCGTCGGTTGTTTCAAACGCCTCGTCGACGTCGAACGCTACTTCTTCCCACGACCCCATCGTCGAGTCGTCGCTCTTGTCCGGCTCCGGATTCTCGATTCCTACCTCTCGCCGCCACCATAGAACCTCGTCTTCTACATCCCAGACTTTCCCCAACTTTGCCTCGTCGTACGAAGCCCGAGCTCGGACATCCCATCCCGCATCGCTTTCACGACAGAACAGCAGTGCTTCTCGCAGAAGCCAGACTGGGTCGCCCGCGCCACCCAGTTCCATAGATCCCTCGACGTATTTTCATCAGCAGAGGAACCCTGCCGCTGCTAGCTCCGTCATGATGAGCTCCGTGGTGGCTACTCCCGGTAGCTCCGTTCTGGGTGACCAGATGAGCCCCGGCCTAATGCCCGCAACTTTGCGGTACGAAGAGACGGCCTTTTATCGACAGGAACTAGATAACGCAAAGAAGGAGAACGAGACCCTCAAGAGGCGTATCCGAGAACTGGAGAGGCTCGTCCGAGAGAGGCGATCGAGTGATGCGAGCAGGAACAGGAGCGACAGCGCGAGCACAACAGCAAGTGCGAGCGTTGCGCCGGGCGGCGGCGTTAGTATCGCGGGCCCGAGAGAGAGCATCTATGGCCACGGTCGAGATCGCGAGCGAGCCAGGCAAAGCACCACAAGCTTAGCTGGCGGAGTAAGCATTGGAGTTCCTGACGAGGAGGTCAAGGTGGGCGAGAGCGCGGCAAGCGGACGACCAGGGAACGACACCCAGGGGTAATCGTCGACTATAATCATCGACTATAATCATCGACTATAAACGACTAGATTATATTGGCAAGACGGACGGGTATACTAGGTATGGGAGATTTGGGCTCTGCTGGTACTGCGTGGAAGATATTATTGGCGTTCCGGAGCTTATTAGCGAGATTCTCGCGTTGATTCTCAAAATTGGTTGAGCTTTTCGTTTGGTTTTTCCTTTCTCATTTCCGCTCTACTCAATGTTCTGTTTTTTTAACACTGGATGCGGCAAAAAGATCGATGGCCCTTGGCAAATAGCTTCTTTTGGCCCCCTTTGCCCTTTCTTTTACAGCACAGACAAGCTAAAATAGTTTGATGCCGAGTTACATCTCGGCTTCACCATTAAGAAATAATGAATTATGAACAAACAGTTATAGTATCACCCAGTTTTCACTATATATCATCGAAACAAGTAGTTGATCCATTCCTTGCTGGCATCCAAGGTACAGCAATCTGCTCGTGAAGATGCATACCAACGCTTGGTATCCAACAGGTAAGACGAAGGAAAGTACCTCAGTCAAAGGATGACGACTTCTCGCGAGACGGCATGATCTTGAGCTTCTTGGCTCTCTTCTTTAGGACACTAAACAGAGGCTGGTCGTCGTCGTCCGAGTCATCCTTTGAAACTCGATTGTCCTTTTTCTCCGGCACGCGTGCTCTCTTCTTCGGCGGTGCTTGCTTTTTCAGGGGTTTTTCTTCCGAGTCGTCGCTCGAAACTCGGCTCTCCCGTTCCCCCGTCGCCCGCGATCTCTTCTTCTTCGCTGCTATCTTTCTCAGGGGCGTTTCTTCTGAATCCGAATACAAGTCTTCAGCGCCAGAGAGAGATGGGCCTTCTTCTTGCTACAAAGATGGTTCAGCTTCCTCGGAAACGCGGCTGCTATTGTTCTGGTCTGGGACTTGGTCTCCCTGCTGGAGACCGCGGTCTTGCTGGTATTTCTGCTTGAGGGCAGCGAAACAGTCACAGATGACTTTTCGCATCGAGACGCGCTCTCGAGTGGACGGGGTAGATTTAAACACGACGGCGAGGGCGCAGCGGAATATCCACGACTCGTAGGCCTTTTCCTCGAGCATCTTGGCGAAGAAGTCCTTTCTTTCGGTCGCGGCGGCGAGGTCCTTGACAAGGCTCTCGTTTTCGCATTGGAGTTGTTCGACTTTGTCTTTTTCTTCCTCGAGCTGTTTTGCCAAGTCGTCGTTGGCGGCCTTGAGGCTGGTGCACTTTGCTTGGTAGACAGATCTCTCCTTCTTCGTTGCTTTATTTAATCGTTCCAGGGTCAAGGTGAGTTCATTGCACTGGTTCTGGAAGTAGTCGCGTTTTTCCTGCAATTCTTGGGCTTTCTTCTCGAGGTCAAAGACTTGACGAGATACTGGATATTGAGCGGAATATGGGCTGCTGGCTTGAGTCTCTGACGAGGCGCGCTTTTGCGAGCCTGAGGCGGCGGCCTTTTCGCCGAGGGTCTTTTGAGGAACAACTTCTGGAATCTCAAACAAGTCCTCGAAGCCTTCATATGAGCTATCCATTTCCTTTAAAGCATTTTTTTCGTCTTTTGGTTTAGGCTGCCGCATCTTTTTCTCGGTAGAAGTGGTGGGAACAGATGAGTTTTCATCGCTGGAGCCGATGTCTGGGTCGAGGTATGGCCAAAAAGGGCGTTGTTTTCTCCCAGGCAAGTGGCGTAGAGTAATCTCAGGGGGCATTTTTCTCGTCAAAGTTAAGCAACCGCATGGAGTTTCGTTAACGGTGAGGCTTTGTTTTTGAGGGGGGCGGTTTGGAAGATGTTGAGCGAGCGAAGCAAAGTTGAACTAGATATGGCAACCCCCCAAAATTTATCCAGAGATAAAAAAGAGAAAATCAATATAGATTTCGGTTTTGGCCTCTCTTATTTTCTTTAACCTTTCTCTCCGTTTGTAATCTACTTGTGGGGGGGGTAATGAAAGTGAGCGGAGAGTGAACAAGAGGTTGACGCAGGTGAATGGGGTTGCGCGTTTGTTTACTGTTACGAGCATATAACACATAGCACTTTTTCTGCATCAATATTACGCTGTACGTTACGGAATTTGCAGTTATCGAGCTTTTGTCTTTAAGCCTTTGTATTAATGGTAACATCTTTGTTTCAACTCATTGTCTAAGTTGACCCTGTGCACTGAATCCTCATTTCCTCAAAACAGCAGTTATCAGTTATAGATATTCAGTAATCTTTTTCTCTTAAATACCCTTCTTTAATAATAGACATGAGTAATTCACATATTCAACCTAAATCATTCTTCGAATTATGTGTTCTACCGAAGAGTGTCGGGATATCTCAAACCCAGACCTTGAATCTCAAATCCAGCCTCAAGCAAAACACCCTCAATCCGCCTGGCGATCCAAAATCACTCCCGCAGGATCCATCGTCTCTCCATCTCCCCACGTCGCATCCCATCCATGATCAGCCAAGTAAACCTTCCACGCCGCGTCATCGTCGTCCAGCCGCCGCGACACGTCAGGGATGACAAAGTACGCCACGAGGGCACCCAGCACGGCAAACGCCGATCCGATGAGGAAAGCCACCTGGTTTCCCTTGTCCGGGTTGCTCGCGTACTTGTTGAGGATGGCCGTGAATACTTGGGTCCCAATCGCAGCACCGGCTTTTGACCAGGCGCTGATGAAGCCCATCATCTGGCCGCGGATGGACGTGGGGAAGCATTCCGAGGCTGTCAGGACGACGGTGCTGTGAGTTTTGAGAACGTTAGTCGACTGCGAGTTGCAAAGATAGCAAGGCTGATGATAATACATACCTTCCAGGTCCTACCTCACCGAGCGTCAAGAAAACACCGTAGAGCACGACAAACAGAGGAAAGACTGTCTGGATAGGGCCAATTGCACCGCCCAGGATGAACCCGAGTACTGCCTGCATGGCAAATCCCAGAGCCATCGTCTGTCGTCTGCCGATTTTATCAGACAGATAACCGCCCAAAAAGGGGCCCGGGATGTAGAAGCAGTTGATGACAACTCCCCACCCAAGATTCTTGACAAGACTCTGCCCAACGTTGGCACGGCTGATGATGGTTGAGCTGAAGATTCCAAACGGGATCGAAATCCAATTGTACAGGAACCAACTGGCCGCAGCTCCTATGAGAGGCCGGTAATACCGCTTCAGAGCCAGCCAGTACGGCACCCGCTGCTTTCTCATGGCAGACTTGCGGTAGGCCGTAGCAACGGCCATGCGCATGCGGAACCAAAAGATGCCCAGCGGAGGGATCGCACCGAGGGCAAAAGAGGTTCGCCAGACGATGTAGTACTTGTCCTCCCTCTGGCCAACGCAGAGCAGCAAAAGGAGAGGAACCAGCCCGCCCCAGACATAGCCGAGAGAAGAAGAAAGATCGGCCAGCATGGCAAACATGAAGCCGCGGTGCTTGCGGTACTGGCCGCTCTCGTCGGTGGCTTCCACGGCGCCGGCGCCGGACACGGGATACTCGCCTCCGGCCCCGACGCCGGCAACGCCTCGGGCGACGATGAGCATCCAGAAGAGGCCCTTGGGAGAGGTGCCGTTGGCGGCGGTGGACATTGCGATGCCGAGGACGAGGAGGATGGTGGTGGCCACGGCGCCCGTCTTGCGGCCCAGCTGGTCGACGATGACGCCGAAGAAGAGCATGCCGATGATCATGCCGATGAGAAAGGCGTTGCTGAGGCGCGAGTAGATGGAGTCGGTTAGGTCATCTGGGTAGATGGCGCCGAGAAGAAGTTCGACGTTGCCTATGACGGCGGCATTGCTACATATGATGAGATGAGATTAGACAGTGAGCTTCTATTACATGTAGATACCACGAGAAGAAGGACTGTGACTTACTAGCCGTCTGATCCAATGGCCAGGCCTGAGAAGAGAACCATCAACCAAACCGAGAGCTTGCTGTAGTATCCCTTGACTGACTCTGCTATGCTCCCCGCTTCAACGTCGACGTCTTCTTTGCTTTTTTCAGGCAGCTCCTCATCTCGAGTGATCTCTGCGGCCACCGGCTCGCCCGCAGTTTCAATCTTGGAGTCGGGAGATGTATTTTCCAGCTTTGGAGCCTCCATCTCCCCTGATCCAGCAGTCATGATGGGCAGTTGTCGATTAATATTGGCACATGAGATCCTTCAGCTTCACGTAGGTTTGTGTCGATCCGTGTGCACGCGAGCACAACTTACACAAAGAGGGATTGCGGAGGAGGGAGGCTGCATGTAGGGTTGCATTTACATGCGCCGTCCTCTCTCCTCCTTTTTGGTATTCTTCTCTCGCAGACATTATCTTGGCGGCACATACAGGCCACTGGCCTTGAGACGCTATCCGGTTAATCAACGAAGAGATCGGCACAAGACACGAGTGCTTGGATGTCAGATAACGCTCTCCAACTGACACTCTCCGTGTCTAGTGATGATGGCTAGGAGAATTAGCGTGGCCAAGCCTCTTATTCATGCTCAACCATGAGCCCTTCTCTTCATGTCTTGTGGGGAAGAAGATTGCAGCGCCAATCCCATGTTATATCTGAATGCTTTCCTAATCCAGTTGGCCGATCCATGGCTTGCAACTAAAAGAAAGCTGTTCTGACATCCAAAGTGGGGGACAAGATGAAACCAAACCAAAGCATCCCAGATTGCAGCCATTCCCGCGTCCGATACGATACGAACAAAAGCAACTAGGAAAAGCTCCCCACGCAAGAGTCTACATCAAGCAACATTGAATTCAGCCCAGCCTATCAATTCACAGCTCTACAGGGGATACGTCATGCCCCTACAACGTTAATCTGGTTCTTGTTCAAGACAAACAAACACCTTTCAGCCTATTAGCCGACGAATCAAACCGAGTACAAGTTCCCCGAGACGATCATGCCTTTATCTGGAGTTGGTCATCTTTAAGGTCGGATGCGATTTGATACATATCTTTGTCTGTAAATCTCCGGTGTCGCAGCAGAGACGTTGATATTCTGCATGCTTTGCTTGCTTGGGTAAGGTAATTGTCAACTACAACTCGGGAGCTGGCTGCGTGTGTCCAGGTTGAGTTCAAACTTTTGACTCTCTTACAAACAACATTGCTATCGTAAGATTCAGCTCTCTGTGCCTGTTGGGAGGACAGGACTCTGATGAGACATGATGGATTACCACTTCATCAAAGATGAAAAGGGCGTCTCCCTTCCAACAACAACATCACCACAACTATCACAGACAGAAACATCGCCATCACAACGCAGATCTACATCCTCCAAACGATTCCGCATCTCCATCTCCACCATCCTCTTCCTCACAGCCCTCCTCCTCCTCAAAAACGCCCACAACACCCCCTTCTCCCTCTGCACCTCCCACCATCGCCGCCCCAGCGTCGCCCACGTCCAGCAATGCTCCATCGACAACTTCAAGTCAGACCTCTCCTTCTTGGATCCCGCCCAGCCCATCCAGCCCGCCGAGTTCCTCCTCCGCAGAGACCGTCTCGCGCGGGCCCTCGCCGCCAACAACGTCGACGCCTTCGTCCTTGAGCCGGGCTACACGTTCCAGTACTACGGCAACATCTCGCAGCAGGACTGGGAGCCCTGGGAGCCCGAGGAGCGGCCGTTCCTCATGCTCATCATGCCGCAGACCTCCGACGACGGCAGCGTTTCCGCAAAGACGGCGTTTCTGTCGCCGCATTTCGAAGAGGGCCGCGTTCGCATGCTGGGCATCCCGTCGAGTGATGAAGAGCTGGACATTGTCATCTGGGAAGAGCACTGGAACCCGTACACGACGCTCCTCCAGTCGAGGCTCTTCAGCGGCAAACAGGCCCCGACGCTCATGGCCGACGAGGAAATCCGCGACTACATCGTCCGCGGCCTCGGCGCCGCTGGCTTCCGCACCGTCGGCCTCAGCCCCGAAGCAGAGCTCGTCAGGCAGCTCAAGACGCCCGCCGAGGTCGAGCTCCTCCGGGCCGTAAACACCGGCACCGTGGCCGCCGTGCGGGCCATGCGGCCGTGTCTCGTCCCCGGCCTGACGGAGAACGAGGTCACCGCCGTCCTGGACCAGACCATGCTCTCCATCGGCTTCGGCCTCTTCTTCAACATTGTCCTCTTCGAGGAGCACGGCGCCCTCCCGCACGGCGGCTTCGTCACCGGCGGCAAGGAGCTGACGTACGACACCATGGTCGTCATCGACGTCGGCGCGCACTACCTCGGCTACTCGTCTGACATTTGCCGCAGCTTCATGATTGACGCGCCGCCGCGGAGGACGACGCACTCCGACCCCTTGCGCGGCGAAAAGGAGAATGTCTGGCGCATCGTCCTGGACGCGCAGACGGCCGCCGCCAAGGCCATGAGGCCTAACAACACGGCTGCCAGCGTCGACATTGCGGCTCGTGGTGTCATTGAAGATGCCGGGTATGGATACGGGTTTACGCACCGCCTGGGTCACGGCATTGGCATCAAGGCACACGAGTCTCCGTATTTGAACAAATGGAACACTGCTTCGCTGCTCCGGCCGGGAATGACATTCACCAACGAGCCGGGCATCTATCTAGAAAACAGATTTGGTGTCAGACACGAGGATATCTACCTGGTCAAAGAGGATGGCGAGGCAGAGCTTCTCACAGGGCAGCGAGCACGAGGATTATATGAGCCTTGAGATGATTTATTTTTTTAAGAAAAAAAATCAGGGGGTATCATTGTAAACTAATATCTAGAGAATACCATTTCTTGCTCTCCCTTTATATATACAATGCTTCCCAACATAAGTTGCGTACCAAAACGCTATGCAATATCCCAACTACACCTCCACCGATCCTCGATGCAAAGGGAAGCCGCTCGCAATCGCAGTACGCGGCAGGTGCTGCAAAGTGTCGCTCCCAGGAATAGGAATGTGGTTCAAACCACAGTCAATGTAGACATTCTCATCCAAGTAAACCCAATTCGACACCTCCGTCATGCTCTCCGCCACCACTCCCGGAAACGGCGAGGAACTCAAGGCCGCACAAAGCCAGGACATTTGCTGGAAGACGTCGCCGAGGGTATGAAGCCTGGCGCTCAGGCTCATCCTGATCCACGAGCCCTCCGTCTCGATGTGGACGAATCTCAAGCTCGGCAAAAGCGCGCCTTTACCATCGCTGCCGTCCCAGAGAGACATGCCGGAGAATGCGTCTCCTTGTTGGAGGGAGGATGCCGCGCTGGTAAACGCATCTTGAAGACAGCTCAACACGACGGGTCCGCTTCTCGGCCACTGCTTCTCGACGTACTCGGATACAGTTGTGCAGACATGCTCGGCGGCGGTGCCTGTCACCACGGGGAGAGACGCGAGACGGGTATTGGATAGGTCGCCAAAGCCACCCAGCGGGTTGAACAGTTGGCATTCGAACTTGAGCTGAACGATGTGGAAGCCGTCGGGCGGAGGAGGGCCGGGTCTTCTCAGCACAACATCCCAGATGGCCGACTCGGCAAAGTGAATCTGGACATAGTGTGGAGACAGAAGCACCTTTTTCATCTCATCGATGAGTTCTCTGGCAGCATCCCCGGTGGTTATAAGCGTGTGAAGCGCGCGGGCGATCTGATCCGGCGATCCTCCCGGCGACTGTTCGGGAAACTCGCGATGCCAGTAGCCACACAGCAGCTGCAGAGCCAGCGGGAAGTCGATTCCCTTGGTGTTGGTCGACCACGTCAGGGGCCTTCTCGACAATCCCGGGCCGAGCTTATCGAGGATGCATCTGGCCGTCTCGGGGCCGTTGAGTATAAGCACGAGCTGGCGGATCGGACCATCGAACAACAGAGTAACCTGACGAGAATGCTGGCTTCCGGAGCCGTGATCAGAGTCGGTGTAGAACCGGAACAGCTCATCCCACAGCTGCCTGACAAACACCGACAAGAGCCGGTCCAGCACTCGATCCAGGTTGACCCTCACCCTCCGATCTGGGAAATAGTAGTGGGCTAGCAGCTCATTGTTCAAGCCATCGGCCAGGGCCTTGGCAAACGCGGCAACTAGAGCCCCCGCGACCAGGGGCGGCAGCTGGACCTCGATGTTCCTGGCCTGCTGCTGCGAGGAGGAGAAGCAGGCGGGAAACGGGGGCGGCGGCGGCTTGACGAGCGTATACGAGGAGGGGGAAGCGTGGCCTGTCTCTGGTATCCCAAGGGTTTCAGGACAGCCAGGCGGAGGCGGCATGTCTGAATCTGATCATGGCTGTGCAACAGGGAAAAGCAGAAGAATAGAGGGGAACGGTGAAGTGGAGGAATGTGTATATGTAGGTAGGCGTCGTTGTATAAGACGCATCACCAGCCCGGTCCACCAAGGGGGGATGGATATGTATAACTAGTAGATGGACGGGATAGGGTACACGTTTAAGCTTGGCCAATCCTTGAAAGAAAAGAAGCCCCGATCCGAATCCAAAGAAAATCATCTGGTAAAGCAAGCCACGCCCAACAAAAGTTTTTTCCATCGCCATTTTATCAAGCGCGCTGCCCACCTGAGCAAGGCAAAAAAAAAAGGGTCGAAGCCTTTTGCGTTTGCTGACGTTGCAAGCCGTCGAAAGCATTGCGCGTCCCGCTTCCGAGCTAGGGAAAATGCGTTGCGTCTCCCAGCTCGCCACAATTACATGTACCCTTTTTTTTGACCTAGGTACTCTTTCCATCCAACGTCCCCTAGTTTATTATTATTATTATTATTTCTTTTCTTTTCTTTGGCCCCCCAGGGAACAACAATGTGCCGAGACAAAAAAAAAAAAACTAGGTATGAACCAGTTGGCTTTGCGTAAGCAGTTTTTTTGCTTCCATGTTCCAGGCCCAGGGGCACGTTTCGGCCGGGAATCTCGCCAGAAGTCTGCGCGTCCCGGGCCAGCGACCCGCTCAGCTTGCTTGAATGGGTACATGTACATGTACTCGTAGGTTACTACAGGTAGGTACAGGTAGGTAAGTTTATTGGAACCCGCCGATGACTGATACGAGCACGCATCTCGAGATTCAAAAGGGCAATAATCGCGCGCGAAATTAAAGCCCATACACCAATATTTTTCCTGATATCCAATGTGAACAAAATCTTCGAGATGCAGTGATTGGAATGTGGGTTCTGGGTGAGTGACCCGGTGCTTGGGCGGGTGGTGACGTACCACGTGGTCGGGTACGAGTACCTTGATACAACCAAGTCGACAAATTATTGTCAGCCCGGATGCTTGAAGACCCTGCCGTTATAAAGCAAGGGGAGCGCTTACTTGTACTCTTGTCAGAGTCATATCTCGTCATTAGCAATGCTCTCAGTGGAAGGGGGCGGGATATTACAAGGCAACACCACGGAGCGGCATGTCCAAGAGCATCAATCTCCCTAGCATCAATCATACCGACCATACATACCTGTACATAGAGCAGCCTTCAGCACCAAACACATTGAGCTGCCGTGTCTACATGTACAAATAACCTCCAGAAATGAGGCTGGCTACTCACAAACACAAAATCAGCTGCGCTCTTTTTTTTCCACCGCGAGGTCTTGGCCGGTCTCCGTGTTGTTGTTGCCGCCCCCGAAAAGATCAATTCGAGTCGCATCGGCTCTAGTCCCCCGGCCCCACCTCCGGCATCTCATTTCACCTCCCTCGGCGTCCCGGGAGCCACGCTACAATATCCAGAAACATCTCCGGACGAGACCTGTCTTCTACCGTGCACTTCGAATGCCAGGACTATTCTCGATAGCAGAGCGCAGCTGACAAGCGCTTAGACCACGGCCAACATGTCGGGCAGTGTCACAAAGCGAATGCTCCCTAGGACAACAGTCCCGAGCCAAACACGCAGGACTGATAGCACACTGCTCAACCAGCCGAGGACAACATAGAAGTAAACCCATCCGCCGGGTCTTTTTTCCAATCGTAGTGGTCGCCCGTACAGTGACGGGGTAAATTCATCCAATACCCATACCAACCCAAGGCGCTCGCATTAACAAGCCAGAGAACATGACAGTCGGCACAGTCGATACATGGGAAGCCAAGTCTCGATAGATTAACCCCCATGGAGCCGCATCATCGGCATTGGTCACAGGTAGTTGACGACGAAATTGCCGCCAAGATGGAGAGCAGAAAGGGAAGTTCTACATACACCAAGTCTCAGCCCCCCAACTGCTCTGTGTGGGACTAGCGAAGAAGATGCTACTTGGGAGCGATAGAGTGTGGTCCCATCACCATCGCCACCATCACTATCGCTCTTGAGCGTCCGGAGGCAGCGACGGGTCGCCGGGTCCCAGCCCATGTCTTTGGCATCGCTGAGTCCTTTCCATCACGGCTGTAGCATTTTCGCTATTTCTTGTCTTTTACGAGGTGGATGACTGCATATCCTATTTGCGGATATATTGGATAATGTATAAACATGTTTGCAGCTGGTTATATGATTACGCCTCCAAGTCGAACAACATCGTTCTGACTCGTTGTCGCGACATGACCGAGAAGAGGCTATATCGCCGTCTGTGTAACACTGGTACGGCCCTAATAGTCGTGTCGATATGGAGTGCCTGAGATACCTAGGGCTGGTACGGAACGAAGGATTCAGTACTCCAAGTTCCCAGTTTCGCCGTTCGCCCAGCCGCGACCTAGACATTTCAGAAGCAGCTAATTATTCATGTATTGTCTCCAAAAGCTGTATGCACTGTGCATTGTTTAGACCCGGTTTATGTATATAAGCACATGTGGAAGAGAACGCCACGTTGATGAAGAGTCGAGTTTGTCCGATAGTCTCGTCTTTGTCTTGGTGATTTCGTTACCCTGTGTGGTTGTCGATGTATACATGCATCATCGGCTTCTCTTCTCTCTTAGCCATGCCAGATACGTGCATACTGTTAGTCACCATACCCGAGAACAATACGAGATGAAACGTGGTTGGTTGCATTGGTGCAGCCCAGATAAACCACGGCCGTAGCAACGCTCCACACATCCCCTCGTCCCTCACTCTCCGGGCTTTTCAAGTCCCGACAATAGAAGCCCCTCGAAGTAGAAACACCGTGGCTCGTGGTGGTAAAACAGATGCATTCCAGACAAAAGGGGGCTCGAGATGCTTGCCGCCAGATTCATCATAACAGGCGCCATCCCTCGACTCGATTGGACCGTCCCTGGACATGTGCCATCAAGGGCGTCAATGTGGCTGCTGCCGTGCAACTACTGTGTACTCGTTCATGTATAGACAAAGTCCGTCGATCGCCTGTAACCCCGCATCAATCGACGTGAGAAAGAGGGGAAGCTGACAAGACCGCACATTTATCCGCCTCTGCAGATCATAATCGCTCAGGAACAAGACACATGAGGCACAAGCTTTCAGTTGGAGAAGGCAGATCGTGAAAAGTAGAATGTCAAGTTATACATTGAGAGTGCAAAACACTCCGTTTCCGTGAAAGCAAATTGAGTACATAAGCGATGCATCCAGCAATCGCGTCATCATGTCCCGACCAACAACATCTAGTTGCAATATCCCGGGCGCCGACTCGCACGAACCAGGCGAAGCCAAACAAAAAACAATTGAAGGAACTATTGAACAGACATTAAGGATGGGTGGATGGGCATTTACTCGTCATTGTCCTTGCTCTTCTTCTTCTTCTTGCCACCGCCACCGCCGCTTGACGAGCCCGTCGCCGGCTGGCTCTGGAGATGTACTTCAAAGTAGGTCTCGCCCTGATCCCATGCGAAGCCCTTGAGATATGGGTTATCAAGCTCATCATCGGCCTGCCAATGACGTTAGTCGACAGATCTTTGCAAAGGGAACTGTGAATACATGTCCAAGACTTACTCGGTTCTTGTTCGCCTTGTGGATGGCCGACAGGGCGTCACCTATTGTCAGGCCCTTCAGGTTGCGAGCCACGACCTCTTTGCCATGGGGGAACTTCAATGTTATGCTCTTGATGGGAGGCTTGGTGAGGGGAAGCTGTAGCAGCTGGTCATTGTCAAGATCCTTGGGCCGCTGATTTATTTTCCTGTGTTGGGAAGAGGTGTCAGTTTATGTGAGATGATGAATGGCAATGACTGGATGCTGATTGCTCAGTAAATTGAAACGTACCACGCTGTCTGCTGTGTCTCTATTGCGAGTTCTAGAGGCGCATGGCTTTCATCTGTCGTGCAGTGTCAGTAAACGAAGATGCCATCAGCTATGCAAGACTACGAGGCAACTTACTGATTTCAGCAATGGTCATGACACCAGCCGCGCTAGAGCTTGATCTCCTATGGCCCTTCTCTTTGGGCGGTGATGATGACAGGCCTTGAACGGCCGAGTCGACCTTGGTGAGAGGTTCAGACATGGCGACGGTTGGTTTGTGGCTGGATCAGGAGCTGGATTGACTGTGTAAGCCGGAGATGCAGACGATGCCAAAGGGAAACTATCAGGGCTGTCTGTTTACCTGTTGATGAATAGAAGACGATGGATGAAGAGTGTTGGAATGTGATGAAGAGAAGAGAGAAGAGGAGAAGGTTGGAGAGAGGGGAAACAGTGGCTTGATAAAGGTTGGCAGGCAGGCACGGTGGTACTCGCTTCCGTGAGTGAGCATCCCATCGCCATTGCCTGCCCCTTACGCAGCCCGGGCGGGGTAACGACTTCCTTCTCCCGGACTGGGAATGAGCACTGGATCGCGTGACAATGATACCACTGGCGATGGCTGGACCTAGGCCCTGTGGTACCCGATTAGGCTTAGCAGGCGCTGATGCACTAATATCCACCCAAATCCGGGGAAAGAATCTGGGGAAGCAGACCCACTGCGCAAACGAGTACCGGTTGAAGAAAAAAAAGAGCCTGCGCCAGGGGAAGAGGTTGCAAAGTGCCGTGGGCAGTTTTTCGTCTGGATGCACGAAGATTTTCCCTGGGATTTGCCTCTGGATGCGCTCATGAGCAAGTGCCGTGGCATCGCGAATTGAAGTCAATCAGCCATCCAATGTGACTAAATCGCCCCCCCCCCCTGCCCCTCACCGGCCGATCTCTCCGAGTGGATCGGGTACTTGGCTCCACGGCGCCCACAACGCTTTACGTCAGGTATCCGGTACTTGACCCGACCATTGTCTCGAAAAAGTGACGTACTCCCTCCATCCCGTATCTCCCGTCCAATGACATCCGGCGACTCGCCCGACTGAATCGCATCCGGACTGCGTTGCAGCGAGCCATTTACTACCTGTCTGGGTTTAGATGGGAGGCGCGGTAGTGATTGGCTCTGTCGGGGTCAGGGGACACAGTTTCGGCGTACAGTATGTAGGGAACTTGGACGCAAGCATTTACTCCGCAGCGGCTGAAGACACGCAGGACATTCATCCAAAATGGCCTCCCTCCCCCGGAAGCAGCGCCTTGCATCTCCCGCTCTTTTTCATCCTGCATTGCATGGCCTGTCACCTGTGAATGGCGTCCAAATCATACGCTCAGCGTTCAACATTCTTTCCCAAGGACAGACGGTGGTTCTATAGCGGGACCGTCGGCCTGCACACCGAGCCCCGCTGTGGGCCTCATAGCACGATGCATCGCGTGTTTGCCGTCAAACGTCAGCACGAAACAGCCCACACGATGTGATGACTCCCGAGAGTCAATTGATCACAGGATGCAGCCCTCAAGGACAATTCACTTGCACTCTGGACCGATGCGAAAGATGATATAACCTGCACTACACGGCATCCCCTTGCGTCTGAACTTGGTGACTGTGACTTGAACGGAAATTGAGAATCCACCGTCAAACGAATCCCACTGCCCAGTCAATACGACACTCGCAACTCCCATGCAAAGCTCCCGGCTTCCATACACCGCACGCCTAAATCACTTCAATGCATCATGCCATTAGATAGACGAAACAGCCGACACGAAAACCCCAAAGGCTTTTTCTTTGTTTCTGTTACTGTTTTTCCCAGCGCGCATGCTTGCCTGACATATGCACACATACTAATGTTGCAAGTTGACCAAACTTTCGAGTCTTTCAACGTCATGGCCCCGGGCCACCTCCCTTGCCTATTTTCGAAACCAACCTGTGACAATAATTGAAGATGCCGTCCCTAAACTTCCCGACGATGCTCGTCCCGATGCCTCCATCCCGCCTGACTGAGGGATATCGCGTGTCAGTTACCCTGTAATCCAGGCCTCATTGCCGCCGGTGGAGGTCGGCGATGTCCTAGACGGTCCACAACGGTCCTGCGACATGGGCAAAATGCTCATATGACTGTTTCGAGGATTCAGGAAATGCAGGTTGTATACGACTGAAGCCCCTTGCACGAACTTGCCTCACCTCCGACCGACAATCATGAGTGAACGTTGGCGATCATCGAGACGTGATGCCGCGGACCGCAATGCGAGTGAATACAATCCAATGGACCGCCGATATGGATTCTAGCGATGAATGTTTTGAAGATTTTGATGGAAAATGCGATGTCATAGACGCCGAGTTGAACAATATGGGAAACACGAGGAACGCTTTTTGTCACGACCAGGAGTATTACCCATACGCCGCCCACCGATCTTTGTCGACTCAATGAGGATATGCCTTGAAGGGACGAATAAAGCATTAAACCGGTTGATGGATCAATCAACGCCCCCCTTTCGCTCTTATTCCACGAATTCTGTATGATACCCTAAAGAGCTGGTGCTTGTAGTCTTCTGCATTGCAATGCCGCTGACCATACTACTGCGTAGGCACTTCGCCAAGGCCCGTAGACGACCTCCGCCGAACCACACGACTCAATCCGGATCTTCATCGAACCTACGAAAATTTGGGAAAGTATCGAAAGTTCCAATCTCGTCAATTACAAGCCCGAAATACACGCGATCATTGTCATTACTTTTATCCTCTCCTCCCTTAAGACTTAACATCCCGATACCGCGCACACGCAAATCCATATGCGACCCCTCTCCGACTACCCTAATCCCTGAAACGGCTCGAATCTCACGCAACAAAACCCTTTCAATATTTCGATCTCGATGAATTCTTTTTGAATTCTTCAATGATTATCCCCTCCCGATTCTCCGCTGCCAGAAATTAACCACAGTAGAGGCTTGTTCTCTCTGTGTTACGTATTGACTAGGTACACAAGTCGCTATAGAGCAGCACCCGTAACACCATCCACGCATCTCTTCGAACCACCGAACCACCGCAAGATTTTGAAATGATGAACAAGGCTGCAAAAAGGATTCGAAGAGGTATTTCGGAGCACTGCTATGAGAAAACGAAGATTTGTCTAATATGTGTGGCAACACCCAGCCAAGCAAGTGTCGCGACCTACGAAAGAAGGACGGGCTCGAAAGATGATGGCATGCATCAAGTGTTATTACAAGTATCTGATGCGGTAAGCCACTCTGCCTGTGCGATGTGATGTCTTGTATAATTGCTCTCATCTGATATCGGGTGTAGAACATGGAGAGTGAAATTCATGGGCAGTGTAGGTTAGGCAGCTCGAAGACGCGGAGAAACATCTATTGCCCAGCATCTAATGCTTTTTACAGTCAAGGGCACGGAATCTCACGGCCAAAGGGAAACTGGAAAGGACAAGCTGTACGGATTATGGCTGAATGTCAGTTTGGGGTGGGGTTATGCGAATGGGTATACGAAATACAGAGAACAGCATTGTGAATTTCAACACAAGTTGCAGGGTGAAGTCGAGCATCAAGCATATTTCACAAGTGTCAGAAACCACCCGTTATTTCCAAGGAGAGAAAAATGGCGCTGAAAATAAAACATGTTGCAATGTCTGCAACGGGACTGAGCAAACCTGCTTCCTTCATACTGCCTCTTTAGACAGACGCTGCCGTCGAGGTTGCGACGCCAAGTAAAAAGAGGCAGCACGCAACTTTACCTCAAACGCAGCGGTGGCACTTTGAAACACTTCTGTCGATTCGACTAGCTAAGATGTATGACTCAAATTTGTAAAAAGAAAACTTTTTAAATTAAATGGTTTTGCATCGTGCTGCAATTGCGTTTCGTCGGATAAGAGCAGGGCTCTCGTCTACCAATCGAGGGCACGCTTAGAGATGGGTATTAGTACTGGAGATACAGCCAATCCGTGTTATTGGCCGCTGAATTCATGCAATGCGCACCCCAATGCATGTGGTGTAGTAAATACGACGTAACGAAACACCTAGATTCCTGGCGCCCTCTCGCGAACCGCGAAGTCATTTGACAATACCATGTACGTATTGCCTGATGCAAAGCGGCTATGCGACATCGCCTCAGGTATGTCTTGAGATATGCAAATGTGCTCTCAACGGCCACGACCCCAAACAACATCAACTCGGGTAGATGCGTTCTAATTTACAAAGGTCTCGTAGTCTCCTAAAGTGGCCTCGAAATCACCTATCGTAAGGGCTAGATTCCGTACCCTCTTAACCGCATGGCCGACTACAGGACATATTTCCGGAGATACATCTATGGCTGAGGATCTTGTTTTTGGCCAGAGGCATCTGGGGCTACACCAAACAAGACCTTAGGAAGTGTTGAACAGCAAATCATATTGAATTACGTACATCCTTTGGCTACCACTCTCTTGTTTCTGATATTACATCCTCTTAGGATAGTTACCTTGGCAGTTACACAGGCTCGAAGATGGAGTCGTCCTTCGGCAAATGACTCATTGTCCGATGCACGACTGTATACATGTATACGACTCTTCCTAACACCTGCGTGCAATAATGTTGATATATAAAGCTCATTGAGCATTAAGAGCGAGAATGTTTCTCGTTGAAGCCAAACTTTCCTCAATCATTAGCTCCAAATGGCACGACTACAATACCAGCATTATATACCCCGCTTCATTTTGAAGCACTTTGCTTTCTCAGAGAGTACAGGCAAAAAGTGAGAATATCTGATACTTCTCTTCAAAACCTATCTAATCATCTCATAGATCTACTAGAGATGGTTTGCTACATGTTCTCCAACTCCCAAGTAAGGGATTTCAAGTCGCAGGCGTCAGCAAGACATGCGGTGAATACAATCTCTATGATCTTCCGAGCAGCGCCAACCCTAGAAACATCGAAGAGCTGTTCAGCGAGCTGGAGAGCAAATCAAGCCAAATATTTAGCAAAATAAGAGACACCGTTACTAAAGGTCTTGACCACATCGACATCCTTGAAAAAGACATTCACATCCTCTTCAAGTTTATGGACCTTTCCAGGAAACTATCCAAGTATTTTCGAGACGAGGTAGCTGATCCTTATTGAAAAAATGACTTTATGTTCCAAGAAATGTTCGAAAAAGCACGAAATCAAGGTCGATCTGACGACCCATCACAATTTTGGCTTGAGGGTTTGCTGTACCTCTTGCAGACCAGTCACGAGGATCTTCTGACTGATGCGGATAAGAATGCCTGGGCACACACATATAGCCATCTTATCGAGCGATATTCTCTTCAAATTTGGAGAGCTGCCGATGATCATGAATTCTTTCTTAATGAAGGCCTGGCGGATTTTGAAGGCGATACAGAGTCCTATTTAGGGGCAGAAGAGAAGGAAAACGGAAGACTCCAGCTCGCCATGTTGACGACGGACGATGTCATGCACATTATCTTTCCAATCAGTCCGGAAATTGCCATAATCTTTTGCGATGAATCTCGTTGTTGGGAGTCACCATTCGCTGAGCTTCTGCACAAGCTGAAGATTCCATATCCGGAAAATTCTTTGCTAAAAGGAGCGCCTCATAAGGATATCACCAGCATTCATGTGCCGGAGCAAAAGAGAGGGAAGAAAAGATGGCCAGAAACGGAGGCATGGAGAGTAAATATTGGCAAATTGTCGGCAGAGCATCATCAAATCATCAATTCGTACTCACTCCTCCACGCGCAATCCTTGATTATAGTCCGAAGTCGAGAGCGCTTCGAGCGAGCTAAGAGATCATGCGCTTCGTTCAGTAAAGCCAGAATTGAACGATGGGAAAGCCAAGGGAGTCGATATACCCATCATAAAGATGCACCAAGACACACGGAAATTGGACCAGAACCATCCGGAGAGCAATTAGGCAGCATCGAGACCGATTTGATGCTTACTCCAGATAGGATCATCAGCGCCATTCACACTACGAATGAGCCTTCACTGATAACTAAGAAAAATATGCTTGAATCTTGGACGTACATAAGCGCAGTAGAGTCTCTCATGGTTAAAGACAGAAATCTGCAGCCAGGCCCTGTGGGTGGGATAGCAGGAATACACCCAGCAACGAGAGCGGCTTTCGAAGCGGCATACCCGCCCAAGCATGTCAATCACAGAGATCTCATTGAAATGGATTTCGAGGACTTCTTCGACAATGGTCTTGGAGAACAGATGTTTGCTAGATTGATGGACAATCTCCGTGCCAAAGCAAGAGAACTGGTACGCGCCGAATCTTTTACAACCCACTGGGACAGTTGTAAAACCGATTTGCAGAAGGACCTTGCCAATACGGATCATGTGAAAGGAGAAAACGCGAACTTTCTCCTCGAAAATCAGACTTTTCGAACAGATTATATATTGGCTCAGAGGTTTGCCCTTTTGCGGTGGATGTTTGAAGAACGGCAGGATATATTGGCAGTCTTTGTGGCGCAGTTATCCAAACCTCTGGATCAATTATACCCCAAGGTCATCCGCACACGTGCGCCGAGAACTTGAAGTTACCAGTCAATCGAAATCAAGCAACTCGCATAGAAGCAGTCTGTGCAAGCTACAAAACCACTGCATGTATCTTGCGGGCCACTCAATTTTGTTTGCAACAGAGGAGAAGAGATCAAGCAAGATGTACACAGGATAGCAACAAATCCCATAGAACTAAGGCAGTCAGAAACATATGGAGGCTTGTGGGTTCTATTTGGAATCAAGCATTGACATAATATCGTAGCTAAGATAGGAATCAGATTATTCGGAACAACAGCTTGTATCAAGCTCGATAACGAGTACACTTTAGTTACAGTATGCTCAATTCCAAACAGTATCAAATCAAAATATTACAAGTCCCAGCACCCGTGTGATCCACTGGAAGCATCGAGCTTCCAGGACTTATCAAATCCGGATCCAGCCTAATAAAGCCGCACCGGGGCTGGACTCGGCTTTCAACAAGCTCCTACGGGGCCCTCCAGCGGCGGAACCGTTCCGGACAAGGAGCTCCAAGTGGGGGCGGCGGGGTAAGGCCGCTATTCAACGGAACAAGCTGGATCAACAAAGATCCGACAGTATTGCTCGCAATTTGGGTAGAAAACTGTCAACATAGTTTTGTCATCCACCTCTCCATGATCCGACAGAAACCGTCGGATTCGGGGGCGGAATCGGAATCAGCCCCAAACTTGCACTTGTTGGACGCAAAGACGATTCGGTTCGCGTCATCAGATGCAAATTGAGTTGGCCTTGTATGGCCGGAGAGGAGAGGCGGTGCTTGTGCAGCTCAGGTTGTTTCTCTTTTCTTTTTCTTTTCTTTTTCTTTTTCTTTTTTGGTCCGTGTGTCGCGTTATATATATGCAGCTTCACTTCTTCAATTCACAACCACCTAGAGCTGCTCCTTGTACTTACTTCTAGAGCTCCATTGGCGAATTGATTGACTCCAAACACCTTCGCTTTACATCGCTTCACAAACTGTAGATACCTAGGTCTTTGAAAGCAAATATTAAAAAAAAAAATATCGCCAACATGCCCGTCACAGAGTTTGCCACAAAGGAGCTCTACAAATACCAAAATGGCTTCAACAACCACCTAGAGTACGTCAATCTCTCCCCTACCTGAGCCATCCCCAGCTTAGTACCGCGACTTACACCCAACCTCACCTCTACACCTCCCAATGCTAACCTCACCACAGATCCGAAGCCATCCAAGGCGCCCTCCCCATCGGCCAAAACTCCCCCCAGAAGCCCCCCTACGGCCTCTACGCAGAAAAGCTCTCCGGAACCGCCTTCACAGCCCCCCGCCACGAGAACAAGCAGACATGGCTGTACCGCATCCTGCCCTCGTGCGCCCACCCGCCCTACCAGCCGTCCCCCGAGTCTCGCGCCGCACAGGAGGGCGCCGACACCTCCAAGCTGCGCTACATCCCCAACCAGCTGCGGTGGGATCCCTTCGACCACAATGAGGCGCGCGACCTCGACTTCGTTTCGGGCATGAGGCTCGTCGCGGGCGCCGGCGACCCGACGCTCAAGCAGGGCCTCGGCATGCTGGTCTACGCCGCCGGCAAGAGCATGGACGAGAACTCGGCCTTTTACTCGGCCGACGGCGACCTCCTCGTCGTGCCGCAGGAGGGCGACCTCAACATCCGCACCGAGTTTGGCTGGCTGCTGGTGCGTCCCATGGAGATCTGCGTCATCCCCCGCGGCGTCAAATACCAGGTCCAGCTGTCGTCGGGCCCGGCCAGGGGCTACGCGCTCGAGCTGTATCAGGGCCACTTCAACCTCCCCGAGCTGGGCCCCATCGGCTCCAACGGCCTCGCCAACGCCCGCGACTTCCAGGCACCCGTGGCCCATTTCAGCGAGGACTTTGGCGCCACGGCCTCCGAGGGCAGCAGCTCGTTCGACGTCACCGTCAAGCTCAACAACACGCTCTTCCACACGCGCCAGGCTCACACGCCCTTTGACGTCGTCGGCTGGCAGGGCAACTACTACCCCTACAAGTACGACCTGGGCCGCTTCAACACCATCGGCACCATCTCGTACGACCACCCGGACCCGTCCATCTTCACCGTCCTGTCCGCCCCGTCCGGCGTGCCGGGAACCGCCGTCGCCGACTTCGTCATCTTCCCCCCGCGCTGGCTCGTCGGCGAGGACACCTTCCGCCCGCCCTGGTACCACCGCAACACCATGAGCGAGTTCATGGGCCTCATCTGCGGCGGCTACGACGCCAAGAGGGGCGGCGCCGGCGGCTTCGTCCCCGGCGGCGCCAGCCTGCACAACGTCATGAGCGGCCACGGCCCGGACGCCGACAGCCACGAGGGTGCCCGCAACGCCGCGCTCGCCCCCGTCAAGGTCGGCGGCGGCAGCTGCGCCTTCATGTTCGAGAGCTGCCTCATGGTCGGCGTCACCGAATGGGGACTGCGCACCTGCAAGAAGGTCCAGGAGGGCTACAGCGAGGAGAGCTGGGGAGGCGTCAAGACGCACTGGGCGAAGCCCGCCGGCAAAGATGTGAGAAGCCACCTCGCCGAGTGAGAGAGAACGGGGGAATGGGGGGGAGTCGGATGATTTGGCTCGTAATGTCTCTAGAGACTTGTGTAAACAACTTTTTCATGCGTTTTTGCTATGTGGGATTGAGGGACAGCCCACTGTCGATTTTGTATTGTAGGAATATTCGCGATCATCAGAATGAAATACCAACATCATTTTACAGATACGCTTTCTCAAGATTCCGGATAAAAAACTCATACATTGATAAAACGCCCCGTCTACATGCATCTACATGAGACCTTTGATGTACAATACCGCCGAACCCCCCAGGTAATTAGCACATATCGATTCAAAACCGCCCCCCAACGCCAAACACATTGCCGCCGCCTGTCCCCTCAAATCATACACATCAACACCCCCATCTTCAGAAACGGCCCCTACTCATCCTTGTCCTTCTCTTCATCCTCATCTTCCCCATCCTCCTCCAAAGCCCAGTCCTTCCACCCTTCGCCCCGCAGCCAGCTCACACCCTTGCGCCACTGGCCCTCCCGAATGGCCTTTGCGTCGCGCTCATACACCACGCCCGTCACCATCAGCGCGAGAACAAACACCCACACGTCTCCGCCCTTCATGGCCTTCCACCAGCGTCGCTTCACACCCACCTTCCACAGGCTGTCGACGCTGGCACGAGCAGAGTACAGGAACACGCCGCGGCCGTGGCGACGCTCTACCCACGCCCACATGCCCGCGAGGAAGCCTCCAAAGAAGATACGCTGCGTCGCAAGGACATGACGGGGAAGATACTGCTGGAAGAAGCAAATAGATGCCCAGGCCGTCGAGATGGACCCCGTAGCAAAGGTGGAGAGGCGCAGAGCCTGCGATATGATGCGCTGGATGGTGGCGAATGGGAAGTTGTACAGGTTGCGGAACCGGGGGATGATGGTCATGGCGGAAGTAAAGATGAGGAAGAAACGCGTCATGGTCGGGAAGGAGTTGAGCCAAAAGGTGAGGTAGGTTCGCAGACAAGATGGGTCTGTGGGGTGAAGAGTTGCGCAGGAGAGGGAGGTAATGAGCGGGTGAGCCTGTGAGCTCAGTGGTGAGACGCCAGCCAGCGTGGGCGGGAGAACCTCTTTGTTGGGGAACAAGATGGGAGAAATATTGGGTCTACAGAAGCATGAAAGCCCAGGTTAGCCTAGTCAACGTATTTTCGCAGTGAGAATTTCACTTACGGCCAGTTGAGTCGGGCCATCTCTGCGATATTCGCCAGGACGTCAGTCGCACTGGGCCATTTGAGAGTCGTGGGATAGTTCTCTGGCCGCGGGGGCAGGTAAGTAGACGAGTTTTTGAAAATAAAATCTCCAAAAGACTATCACACTGTTAGTAAGTGGTCCTTGGTCGAAGGGATTAAAAAGCGTACAGAAGGGAAGCAATCAGGGTCAAAGACTGCAGCGTGGAGCAATTGGCCGAAAGCCAGGGGCTGCAGCATCCAGCTACCGAACCACCAGGGCCGCTCGCGGTTCTTCCCATTCTTGATGCCCCAAATCATGCCGTCCTTCTCGCACACATTCCAGCCAAACTCCAAGGCCCGGAACAGGGCGTAGATGGCGATGCTGACACGCATCTGCTGGGACGGATAGACGCCGAGGGCAAGGCCCGCGAGCGAGGCACCAATGGCCGGCGCAAACGGCGACGTCAGGGTTGCCGTCGTCCGTGGGTTGCGCAGCCGGAAAGGCTCTGCTTGAGGATCCAGGAGATGGACGCGGAGCCGGGTGAGGAAGCGGAAGAGCACCCGGTAGAGAAACAAGATGCTGGACAGCGAGAGGGAGAGCCTCAAGGCGGGGGATTTGTAGATTGGCTTCTTCTGCCCACCTGCACTCGGACTAATTTCATTTCAAAGATTCGTCAGTCATCGCAACAACCACGATCAAGTCCATTCACCGAAACAAGCAGAACTTACTCCTTGCTCCCAAGCCTCTTCATGACCGCGTCCCACGCCTTCATGCCAATCCACGTCGCCGTGAAGACGCGCAGCGAGTGTCGCACCGCCTTTGCATTGTAGTCGTCGCCTCCCTTCCTCGGCTGCAGCGCCTTGTCCACGCTGCTTGGGCTTGGTGCCGCGCGGCGCAGCGCCCGCGACTTGGAGAGGATGTACTTGTGCAGAGCCGCGTATTCGCGCGGCGAGATGGTGTATCGCAAGGCATTCCGCAGGATCGGGTCTGGCCCGGAAGAGCCGGCTCCAGTGCCCTGCATGACGGCCTTGTCGCTCGGAGGCGGGGCCAGCGCTGATGGCGATGCCATTGTAACGATGGTCGTCGATGTCGCGGGCTGGTTTGATGTCGTGAGTACGCAAGCCGTGTGGTGTCGCCGGGCTGTCGCGAGGACCAGCTGCCGTGAGTGGTGTTAAGTAGTCAAACGTCGAGTCCCGGTTCCTCCAAACACGAACAACCGACACGGGCCAGCCTGAGCCGCAAAATATGCCCGTTATCACCCAAACCCCCCCGGCGAACGAGGGAGAGCAAAGGAGTCGAAGTGGTGTGACGGTGACTCTGCTGTGAGCGCGATGGCGGCAATGCCACGTAGCTTGATGTTGACGCTCCCTGAGCCGAGTCTTTGCTCTTGCGACGTGTCCCCAGAGCAGGAGAGGCTCGATTCCAACAGCCCAGGATGAGGCTATCGCCACGCCAGGCACTCGGATCGATCTGTGAAGCCCGCAACGAAGTTGCAAGAGCCAAAGCTCCTCCCTGTCCTGCGCTGCAGTGGCCAGTGCGGTACAAACGAAAGGCTGAGTGAGCCTCGGCAGCGCGGCACATGTGAGCGGGCGTGGAGGCAATTATGGAGCTCCAAGACCGCTATAATACAGGGGGTTTAGGGTGGGGCCAGCACACTTGACACAGCACAGGGCTTCCCCATTGTCACTGTCGCCGATGACTTCATCTGCACTCGGTGTGTTTGATTGCCCGATGTGGATTGCCATTGCATGTAGATACTGTTGCGGTCATCTACGCCGAGGAAAGAGAATCATCATGAGACAGATCAATGCCTTGTACTCATGAGCTTTTCACGCACACCTACTGTAGGCAATCCTTATTACTGAAAAGGACCAAGACTTGTACCTGCCTATATGTACCTTGGGTGTTTGATCCGGATATCCAATTTACTGTTAGTACTAACCGCTACATTCTTTAGCCTTGAAAATAGCCGGATATCCAAGGTATCTCATCTCACATTCCATCACAGCAACTATTAGCTACCTACTATGATGACAACCCCTTATAAAAACATGGAATTGGTGTTGGCTGCTTAAACAACTCATGCCCCTATCTATATACTAGTACCATGAGATAAGCCAGCATCTACGTGTTTCATCAACTGCAATACGTGGCAGAGCAAGTCCTCACCGTAAAACTCACACCACCCAAGCTAACACCTGCACGATGCCCGTTATCAGGGGCATCATGCATCGCAAAATGTCGGCAGTTCTCCGACGTCTTCTCCCAGCCTAGACTGCACAAAACAGGTTTGAGGCGGCCATGGAACATACACCATGGTCGACATATTATAAGATACTACCTAATACTACCTAGTATAAAAAGCATCATCCCATTCACAGGTGAGAGGCCGCAAATCGAGAAATCCCCCATCAACCTAGACGATTATAAACTGCTACCTGCAAACGCAACGACAAAGTGTGCCTAACCACCATCGCCTTGTCTTTTTCATCCATCCTGCTGGCCATTTGCTCGCAAATAACGTGGCCAGCTTACCGACCTTGGCCTGAATCCGCAACCACCGCAATATGCATTCCACATTATCTAGCCGCTATCCTGGTAGCTAGCTGCCTTCGAAATCATCAAAACGTTATCATATGCTTCCAAGTAGGGAGCAATTTCTTTTTTTAAAAAAAAAAAAAAAAAACCCCCCAATATTCCGTTCCGCCAATTCCCTTCCATTTTCTACACCCGCATAATATTCTTGCTTCATACCAAAGGGTGCTCACGTGAGATGCTTCAAAGGAGACAGCTGGAATCAGTCCGTCTCCTTCAGGGGGGTGGGGGGTTTGTCATCGACGTTTATCTCGAAGCTCCGTCAAAGTGAGGCCGTCTGTTGGCAGTGCTCTGCAGATGTCTGTACGTCCGGTGTTTTCAGTGGGAATAGCATGACCACAAAAGATATGCTCGCGCGATTGCTGAGCGCCCATTTTATGTATGATTTGGCGTCATCATCCCATATCCTTCCTTCCGCAATCCAACCCAAAAGCAGCCTCTCCGCAGAACCAAAAAAAAAAAACAATCCGCCGGCAATTTTCGTGTTGTATCAAAGAACACCAATGCACGCCAATTTTCAAGACAAGAAGAAAAGGAGCCAAGGCCCCTTTGTGAGGCAACATGCCAAAGTGAGAAACTTTTGGAGAGAGCTGGGATGCAAATGCTCGGTGTAAGGCACGTCATCTCATTGCGAGAGGAGTCGTTAATCATCAAACAACGCAAAATGATCATCATGGATACTCGGCGACGTTGGATAGGGAGCCATTCTGTGCTTCCATCAATGGAACCCATTTGCGTGCCAAGGTAGGGCCATCTGGGTTACCATACGACAGTATCTCTTCCTGCCATCCCAGGGCGATCCACCGGCCTAGATCTCTCGGCTCTGGGCTGCGAAGGCCTGCCCGGATCGCTTCTGCATCGGGAACTTGGCCGGACAATACGGCGTCTAGGACCCTACGGCGGCGCCATTCGCGTTCCTCTACGGCAATCTTGATAATGCGATAGCGAGATTCCGTATTCGCCCAACCATTGACGTTGCCTGACCCAGAAGATTCCAAGATCATTTTGAGCTGAGTAAACGGTATCTCGATGAGGATACGGGACAGAATCGAAAACGAGGCCGGTTGTGCGGCACGGGTGGCTTTGGGCGTATTTGCATCGGCCAAGCTCTTAGCTTCCGAGAAGGATAAGTCGCCAAACTGGATGCCGTCAAGCTTTTGAGGACGGCGTCCTTTGCCCAGTTGCACAATCGATCCCTCAGCAGATGCCGGGAGCACCCCATTGTCAAGAGCATCTTTGGCCAAAGGTGGTGGGTTGATTGGCAGTCTGCCATATGGCACAAACTCTACGGCCTCGGTGTCCAAATTGAAGTGCGAGGGGAAATTGTGAATTAGAAAGGTGACAATGGCATTAAGGAGGATTTGTGATCCGTTGCCATACTGGTAGGTTTCGTGAGAGCCCTTGTCCCGGTATCCATCCAACGCAAATTCCAGCACACGCTCCAACGTCTCCCAGGTCAAGATGTGGGTGGCCACTTCGCAGCCGCGTCGGACAACCGGAGCCCAGTCAAGGAGGTGGCCAGCGGCAGCATACGAGATTGCAAAGTCAGTTTGTTCTTTCACCGAAAATACGCTAGCGGTCACGTCGCCGGATTCCATGCCAACGGGCCGAGGAGGAGGATGAAGCAATGGCAGTCCGTATAGGCGCTGAACTGCCATGTAAAATGAATCCGAACGGATCCACTTGCTGCCCGTCTCTAGAAGAAGAGTTTGCAGAAATCTATCGTTGGGGGACGCCTGGAAAGCCTGCTTCTGCAATAGGTTGAAAAGCTGGGCGCTGCGAGCGAAGATCAATCGATGACCAGGGATCCGCACAGGCGCTGCCCTGTCGTCGGTGTACCGAAGTTCCAGAGTACAATCAGACAGCTCATGACGAGCGAATTGCTCTTGCAGGTATTCAATGAATCCATCAGCATTGTCGCCCTGAGCCATGGGGGGAGGCAGGCCTGGGTTGGGCATCATCCGGGGATAGTCTGGCACCCCATACATTCTCCCCTGGGGATTTTGACCTTGAGCCTCATCGGCAGGCCCAATGCCGTTATGCATAGCTCCAGGACGATATTGGTTATACATGGCCGTCTCTTCTTGGTGAGCCGAAGACTGGGAATCGTGAAAGCTATGCGGTGTTGACGGTCCCAGTATATTACCATACGGATGATACGAGTCCATGGGCGCATAAGCCATCGGTCGGCCATAGCCGTCAAAGTTAGTAACAGCCATCATGTCCGCCCCGTATGGCACCATGGGTGGGAATCCATTGCCATTGTGAGGCATCATGGGGTGCGGTCGTCCATCCGGCATTGGCATACCAGGCGGCGGCGCAATGCCTCCGGAGTGTGGAGGCGCCGGCGAGGAGCTTTGAGAATCGTGAAAGGCTCCAAAGTGAATGCTGCCGTTGCTTGCATGAGCTTGATGCATGTGAGGTGGGCCATTTGGCAAAGGAGGCCTAGGCCCATGGGACAGGTCCCCATTCGCCACAATGCCCATCGGGCGATGAGCTGGTTGGAAGGGCGGCGGCATCTGGTATCGAGTTGGAGATACAGGCGGGGGAGGTTGAGAAGAGACGAGCTTGACCGGGGGGTATTGAGCTATGAATGAGCATCGTCGTTAGCTTCAAAGCTCGGTATATCAACGCTCAAGGTAGGAGCTTACCTAGCCTCTGCCTTGGCTCATCTTGGACAGCGCCGATCCCAGGACCATGGAACTTGGTCTGCATTCCAGAAGAGGCTTCATGAGCGGTCGGTACAGAAGCTTCTGCATTTGCCGGCTGCACAGCGTAGCTTGTCGAGGTCATGTCGTTGCCGGGAGCTCGGTCGGCAGGTGCAACGGGCTTGCTGCTGGCGATCACGACTTCTTTGGCTGTATCAGAAGCTATTCATGTTGACAGTCGGGTCAGCAAGGTCGTGTTTCTCCAGTAGGGGTAAGTACAAGACGAGAAGACAGGGCGCTGGCTCGCGCCTCCCCTTCAAGGAAGAATCAATGCATATAAAACTTACCAACGGCGTTCTTAATGGCAGATTTCAATTCTGGGCTGCCAGCCGAAAGGGATTCGCTGGCATGGGGCGTGTCTGCAATCAGAGTGGGCGAAGACTGGTTCACCTCGTGGGGCCGCACTTCCAGAGAGCCGTTTCGAGGACTGTCGTCTGGCTTGACGTTGTTGATCACAGGAGCTGCAGCGGCGGCGGCGGCGGCGGCAGCCTGGCGCTTAACGTAGGGCAGAGGAATCGCAGGGACGACGGGCTTGGGCATCTGCTTGCTGGAGACAACGGCAGGCCTGCGAGACCTGACGGATCCGTTGGAGGGCGCCATGGTGGTCGGTCGGTCGAGGTGCCAGATCCAAATCTGATGGATCGGACTGGTTGGTGCGGCGAGTGGGCTGAGAGCCTTGCTCAAAATCCGCAGGTCGGCGAGGGGCAGGGGAGGCCTTGGATTTCCGATCGCCCGCGCGCCAGACCTGGACGACAAATCTGGAGATGTCGGCAAAGAGGCATCAGTCCAGTCCTGGTCAATGCCAGAAAACGTCGCCTTGGGCTAGAGGCTGAGGCAGCGCTGGCGTCAGTTGGGAGGTGGGATGCCAGGGAGAAGGAATGGAACACAAGGTAGAAGTCAAGCAGCTGAAAGAGGAGTTCGAGTTCGTTCGCTTTGGCAGTGATGACACTAAATCGGACTTGCGTCTAAGCAATTTTTTCCCCCCGCAGAGGCTGCACCTCATGCCTGTGCGCCTGCTCTAGCTGCTTGTGCCTCTACTAATACTGACTGAGACACTCAAGACTAAGAAATTTGATTGCTCCCTGCCTCTGGCTTTTCGTTGGCTTTGGCGGCTGAATTTCGGGATCAGCTTTGGATGATCTTGCCACTTTGTAGGTATGAAGTCAGGTCAAGTCACTTACTGAGAATGTACACGTACATGTACTGGGGTTGTCTGGATGCAAGGGGTGAAGGAGCTGATCTTTCTGTCTCCCTGGTCATGATTAAAGCATTGATCTATGGATGCCTCAGTAACGATCGATGGCGTCTGTCCTGCAATGAATTACCTCTACTAGGAGGTACTAAGATTTTGAATACAGGTACCAGCTGTGCTAAGGTACTACCAGGTACCTGGTCCTGCAGAGGTACTAAGGTACTGCTAGCCAATGCCGTGTATGGCCCAGTCCAGTCCAAGTCCAGTTTCCGGTACCGAGTCCATGATGTGCATCATTCGATCCATGATTGGCATCGATAACATCGAGCCTTGGCAGGAAATGGGACAGATGGCAAATGGTTACCCTGTCCCGTCTGGAATGTATCTAGAACTTGCATGCATGCACACGTACCTAAAGACAACAAGGGGATAGAACAAGACGAGGTTGATTAATTGCAATCTGAAATACCAAAACTCAATTATAAATTGTACCCATTTGCAACCCAAAACGCCGCTCTTGAAATGTCCGCCTCCAGGCTGCTGTTGGCTGTTTCGTTGTATACCGTACCCTGTATCCTCTGCATATAACCACGCTGAAACGTATCAAGCCAGAGTTTCGTTGCCGCTTACCAGCCTTGCAATCAGTACGTAGATGAATATCGCCGCACCCGCAACAAGCAGTTTGTTCCGGTAAAGCCAGCCTCGACCAGCATCCCGCTGTTGTACAACGGCATCTACCACAGCCTGGGCCTGGTTACCGCTCGACGCGGCAATGCCTAGCTGAGGTCCGCAGGAAGAGCCATTGTCGCCGTCTGCTCGGTTACCGGTGGCCGCATCCACCTTGTGCTTCCTCATCCACTCCCAATTCTCAAGGTCCACTTCTGGCCACTCTGAACGGAATTTGGCGCCTCCATCGCCGGCCTTGACGTTGCCCTTGGTAGCAATGTTTCCTCTAGCTTGCGATCCACCGCCAGTCGAGTTCCACCACCGTGATCGTGAGGCGAGGAACTTACGCTCGGCGCTAGAAGCAGAAACCGACCCGGTGGTCATCTCATCGCTGGTCATAAACGACAAAAGGCCGATTAAGATGGTCGACACCTCCCATGCTGGATTAAAGGATTTTGGATGAAAGTCGGATATAGAAAGACAAAGTCTAGTCGATGGCTGGAATCGGCCTGACGGGGTGTGCATGCGGATCGCAGGCGGCGCGAACGGATAGTTCGGAGGGAAGATGAGCGTTCCCCAGTACTGGCCTCCGTGATACGGCGTATCTTCAGGGCCAGTGATTATGTAGTGCCATCTACGCTTTGATGTCAGCATCAGGCTTTAAAACAGCCAGAATTGGGGGCGACATACTCGAGGATGTTGGACTCGGAAGGATGGGCGGTGATGTATGGAGGAGGATTCTCGGAAATGGACTTGAACTCTCGCGTTAACTAGCCATGGCTGTTAGTATCCGCAGTTCGAAAAACGGCCCTCGATGCAGAGAGGATACATACCCGCTTGTGCGCCGCTTTGCTCGCCATGATCTCAACGCTGGGGGAGGGATAAGGATCGAATGGCTGGACTAAGGAGGGTGATTGATCGATCGCGTGCGCAAGTCGTTGTCGAAGTAATCCGTCGGCAATTGTTAAAGAAAGTCTGAAAATAGAAGCGGCTTAAGGAATTCGGTATTGAATACAGCGACGCTGGAGAAGGAAGCCGGAGAGTGGTGGGGGATTAGATTAAAATGTTGGACGAAGACACGGACTATTAAGGAAGACGATGATGAAACACAGATTAGGCCGGATGACTGCAGCCCAGCTGGCAACTCGGGGGGTTTCGTCTCTACTAAGAGCCGAGGACCCAAGCCCGAGAGTGTGCGAAGGCTCAGCCACGTGGCTGGTGCTTTCAGGGTAGGTTGCGCCACAAGTTCGAGGTTTATTTCGGACAAGGATGGCCGGCTAGCTACCAGGAGGGCCAAATCTTCCGACTACAATTGCATGTGTGCTGACCTCGAGCGAGTCAGCAGATCCGAGGCGCTGAACAATGGCGCCGACCTCAGAATCCCCTGGGCGGCCGGTAAGCATTGGCTGCAACACGCTGCTGTTTCTTGCATTTCCAGATGGCAGCTGCTGACCTTTGAAGCCCGCGAATCACTTCAATAAGCTCCACGCAGATGCCCAGGATGTGCTCCGCGATGCCAGAACGAGGCCCGAGTTTCAGAGTGCCGAGGATGAAGCCAAGGAGCAGAGGATAGCTCAATTGGTACCGCCGAACCTTACTTTGCGAGGGATTTCAATTCTCGGCTGACCATGCTTCAAGATGGTGGATCAAATGTCAATGCCCATGACGGTCAACGAGGTTACCGTCACGGGGGCCAAGAACATCCGACGGGGCTTTCTCGATCCCATACTGAATCCTCTACTGAGCGACAGCAATGACCCCCCCTATACCGTCGGCGATGTCATGTCAAGGCTACAGATGGCGACGGGAAAGCTTAGCGGACTGCGTAAGAAGGATAGCTCGGACGTTGCCTGGGGCAGTTGCTAACGAGGAGGGCCAGAAATCTTGAGAGAACCTCCGCAGGTCTACCTGTCACAGTCGAGCCAGGTGGATGCATCGACGAGTCCTACTGATGTAGACATTTCAATTGGACTTCGTGAACTACCCCGCTTCAAGCTTCAGACTGGCACCGACGTTGGGAATGGCGAGGGGTCGGCATATGGCTCTTTGCTGTGGCGCAACATGTTTGGCGGCGCCGAGATGCTCACCCTGAATGCAAAGGCAGGAACTCGCACACGTTCCGCATACAGCGCAAATCTAAGCGCGCCCGTGTTAAGCAACCCGGACATGCGCATTTCTTTGGAAGCTTTGTCTTCTGCCGTTGAGAAGCCGTGGGCATCCCATGAAGAAGTGTTGAAAGGGGGGACGCTCCGCTTTTCATGGCTGAATGGCCAACGCGATACGCATTCCGTCGAATACTCGGGAGCATGGCGGCAGATTACGGGCCTTGCGAACGATGCCAGCCCCACGGTCAGGCAAGACGCTGGCGATACCATCAAGAGCGCCATCAAGCACATATTCTACAGAGAGAGGCGGGACAACCCTCATTTGCCGCAGCAGGGATACATGGTTCGGACTGGGCTGGAGCTGGCCGGCGTCGGTCCATTGGGCGGCGACGTTGCCTTCTCCAAGAGCGACTTGGAAGTTAGCGGCGCCGTCCCAATTTCTCTGCCTGGAGTCAAAGGACGGACGGGAATCTCCATTGGCGCGGGATTCAGGACGGGAATCCTCTACCCCCTGCCGCTCGGATACAACTTTGGCGGTAAGGCGCTGCCTAGTCGCCTGAACGACCGCTTTCTCCTTGGAGGACCGACGGATATTCGCAGCTTCAAGCTTGGTGGGCTGGGGCCGCACGATGGCCGGGATGCCGCTGGCGGAGATGTGTTTGCTGCTGGCAGCGTCAACATGCTCTTCCCCTTACCCTACAAAGGGCCTGACTCCGGCCTCCGGCTGCAGCTGTTTGCCAACGGAGGCCGCCTGATTGCCCTGAAGAACAAACTCAAGTCTCGAGACACATCTCAGGGTCTAGACGGCGAAATGGTCCGGAGTGGCCTCCTGAGCGCTTTTGGAGACTTATTCAACGGCCCTCCAAGTTTAGCTGCTGGCGTTGGTCTGGTATACGCACATCCGGTGGCGAGGTTTGAACTCAACTTTGGCTTGCCTGTGATTGTTAGAAGGGGGGAGCTGGTCACAAAAGGAGTGCAATTAGGGGTAGGCATCAACTTTCTCTGATGCAGCATCTGACGACAAAATCAATAGAGCTGGACGCGTGTAGTAAGGGAGTTTACAACCGCCGACGGAGTCGTACATACCATATATCCACTTATCCGCTTTCAGTACCCATTTAGTCACATATTGAACAGGTATCGTGATGTCTCCATTTATCAAGCTTGCTACAGAGATGTGATGAATCGAATATCAATTACTGCCCGTACGAGTATCTTATTCCCTACATTCGTTATTATAGCAGCACAGGGCATTTACAGGTTTACAGATATGATGCCTAGGCCGTTAATTGCTGACGAGTACAGTAGATCCCCGTTGTGTACTAAGGAAAAGAACGGTGAAGTGATAAGTCAGATGTAGGGTAAAGGGAGAGGTCGAATTCCCTGTTTGCTGATGCAATTTCATTGGTGTTGATTATTAGCACACCGTATGTTTAAAGCCAGTATCAAGTATGAATCTCTTAGCAACACTAATGTTACATGTTACTCTTAGTCAGAAAGGGGCTAAGAGCAATGTGCATGTAAGATATGGGATATCAAATGCGTTGTCACTCTTTGGTTCAAACTTACACCGTAATGGCTTTGCAATTCAATAATATGGCTAAAGCAATACGAACAGAATACACACACTGAGGGATGAACAACTCAATACTGTTGATATCAGATTCAGACCCATCCTTGGTGAAACATCCGCGCGGCAGCTCTATTAGGCTCCAGTACTACTGTAATTGTACCTGTAACGGCGTCATGCCCATCCTTTATGGCGGAAACGTGGCGCAAACGGAGCCTGTTGGCGGAGTATCAAGTAGCATTGAGCAATATTGGATTTGAGATTGAGAATGCGGAGCGGAACGGGGGCTTGCGGACATGGGCTGCCTGTTTGGTGAGCTGAGGACATGGTTGCCGTGTCAGTCCATGTATGTATGGCCCAGTATGGGGGACGCGAAAAGGGGGGGCGAGCGAGGCGAAGTGATTGATGTGGGCTGCTGAGTGCATGTACGAGGCTGGCGTTTACTTGATACTGGTGCTATCGAGTTTACCTATCTTGCGGTCTGACCTGTTGCGTCTATGTACGGGCAGACTTGACTCCTATTACGGGATATCAAGGGGACGCTGGGCGTTGAATTGAGCACCTGGTATGTAGGTAGGTGAGTGTTTGACGGGCGAGCTAACGGCTTTTGGGACAAGGACTGTTATGCGAATAAACCATCTGCTTGTAATCAAATCAAAGTGTACTGTTTTGAAACGGAGAATTAGTACTATAGGTAGCCGGAATACGGCAACTGGTGGTGCAAGGAGCTCGGAGTCCCGTATCCTCGTTCTAAGTGGAAGATACGAACATAGGCGATGAGATCTTCGGCCAGGGTCAGACAGATGCCGATTCCCTTGGAGGCGCAGAACCGACGAGACTCCTCCTGGACGTAATGTCTAGGTCATACTCACACTACATAGGGACTCACCATACGACTAGGTCTACGAGAATAGGTCAATTATCAAGATCTACCTACCGCGATTAATAATGATGCAAATGTCAACATTGTCGTCTCGAGTGATATCACCACTCTGTCGGGGTCCGACCCGGGCCCGTCACTTCGATCCGCCCCCCGGCCACTACGTTGTAAACAAGAGTTAGTGCTACCCGGAGCGTCGAATAGGCAGACAGAAAACGGCAAAGAAGAAGAAGGCCATGAAAGCGGAGTAGCGCCAATGTCGGCAAAAGATGCTTAGGATCGATGGTCCCAAGCTAAGGGGGGAGTGGTGCGGAGAAGCAATATGAGTTTGAAGGAACGGAGAACAAAGTGCGGAATATGCATCACGGAATATTACAGGCGTGAGGATATACTTCTGCCTACCTACCTAGTAAGAGTAGGAGTCGAGATGCTGCTGTACGGAGTGCTCTTCAATACTCCGTAGTCTACGTGTAGATGACAGCTCACCGGGCGCCAAATCTACTATCGAGTGCCCAGATAGCGAATAGACGCCCTCAGCAGTGCGAGCAAGTGTCGGTTATGGCTTCCCGCCCTTTTAATTAGAACGGAGGGCTTGGCGACGATTATGCTTGAAACTAGGTGGCCCTACTGTCGCATACGATACGCCCATTATACGCATTTCAGTCTCTTGAGATGCTCCCTCTCGGGCCCCACGCCCGCAAACCCTTTGGCGGGGTGTCGGGTTGTTGCAAGACTCCGACAGCGTTGCGCGCTGAGTGACTTTGAGAGACTTTTGCCCACCCGGGGGGCTCGTGGGGCTGGCTGGTTCTTCGGCCGAATCAATCCGTCCGCACGCAATTGGAATCTGGCGGGAATACGCGTATAGAATAACAGGCTTGACTGGACTGCCTCGTCTGCATGAGAATACGGGCTGCCGCTTTCGTATCGCAGCAAACTTCGCAATGCGCACTCATCGGTATACCGCAGCTGTGTGATGTGCGCACATGGATCTGCAGTGTCATTGAATGTACGAGATGGAGCGCATAGACGCTGGGCTGCAGGACATCAGACGCGAAAAAGCCAGGGTTCGCCTCGCGTCTGTTGAATCGTCTGGTGCAAGTGCACGCCCGATCGTTGATCGCAGTCGCCGGAATGCAACCCTCGCCGCACCGAGTCGAGTCCAGCTGAGTTGGGCACCTTGCACGTGTGCATGTATCGATGACTGGCAAAAGGCACCGTAACTTCGAGTCTGGTACATGCGTGTGCTCAGGAGAAGGGAAGAAAAAAAAGAGGCCAGCGGCAAACTCCACACGAAATTTTCCTGGACGATACGCGTATAGGGCCAGCCTCTAACCAGGTCCGGAGTACTCCGTGGTCCTCGTAAAAGGGCTGTCGCTTATTTTCGTCCACTGAGCATCTCAGATACGCCGTGGCAAGGCCCTGTGGAGGGACGGATCGCCTAGCCCATGGCGGGCTTCCAGTGGACTTCCAGGAAGAAAGTGCGGCGTGATTAAGGCGCGGACTCCCCCAGCAGGTGGAGTTTTGCGGACGCGCTAGCACGGAGCAGCCTACACCCGTGCCTGTACCTGTACCTGTACTCCGTGCCTTGTGCCTTAGTACTGCCACGAACACCCGTGGCTGGCGCACGAATGGGGCCAAGAACGCAGTCCACTGACGGGTCGGGCTGCACCTAGACTGCGAGGCTCGTGACAAGGCGGTACCGGTACCCAGCACACACTCCCCCTAGCCCCCCCCATTGCATGGATTGCAGTACTTGGGTTGTATACGGGTATCGTACTATGGATGTTCAGCGGGATCCTGACGACCAACAAAAGGAAGCTAAAACCTCCCCGACAGGCCCTTTGCTTCGACTCTGCATCCCTCCCACCCTTTCTCTACCGGTGTCTGGATTGGATCTGGTTCTCTTCTATCATTTTTTAATCTTGTGCCAGTCAATCTTTTGTAATCGGCCTCTTATACAAGAGGTGTTGTTAGTCTTGCCGCTTCTTTGGTGGCTTCGTTGTGACGCCTCTTTTTTCCCCCCCTGTGCTTCTACTTTACATCGGGACCCGCCCCTACGAGACAAAACCACCAAACGGCAGATCGCGAGATTTCAGTCCCCGAACACGCGCAGCAGCGGCTGAGACCGCATCAGACGCTTTGACGCTGCGCGAACAATCAGAGCACCGCAGCCATGGCGACGCCCAACAGCGACTCGGGTGCCGTGGCCAAGGAGCAAGGCTCTGTTGCTGCCATTGGTAGCACGCCAAAGACGCCCATTCACGATGATACGACTGAAACCCTCAACGAAAAGGATGAAGGATCTCCCTCGCGGACGCTCGAGGCGGATGGTGATGACGACGATGCTGACGCCTTTGTTGATGACTCCAAGGAGATGCGCCGAAGGACTTCTGTTGTCCAGGCGCTAGCCCGCTCCTACTCGCGCGCCTCGGGAGCTGCTGGCGACAATCCTTTCCTCGCTGGCCCGGACTCGCCTTTGAATCCTGCATCAGAAAACTTTAGCGGAAAGGAATGGGCCAAGGCCATTGTTGAGCTCGTCTCCCAGGATGGCGGCTCGTTCCGCTCTGCTGGTGTCTGCTTCCAGAACCTCAATGTCCACGGATTCGGCGAGTCCACCGACTACCAGAAGGATGTCGGCAACGTCTGGTTGTCGCTTGCAGGCTGGATCGGAAGCTTAGTTTCCAACAACAAGCAGCGCATTGACATTCTGCGCCAGTTTGACGGCATCGTTCGCAAGGGAGAGATGTTGATTGTCCTTGGACCCCCAGGTTCTGGTTGTTCGACTTTCCTCAAGACGATTGCTGGTGAGATGAACGGCATCTTCGTCGATGACGATGCCTACTTCAACTACCAAGGTAAACATTTCCGCCCCACAATGTCTTGCTTGTTTACCTAGGAGGAGAGGGAGGAGATGTATTGGTTGATGGAGCGCGGATAAGAGGCATGAGGTGGACAGTGAGACGTCGATTGGGGTTTTCATCCCATCTTGACCCGCCGTCCCCTCGGGTGCCACAGCCGAAAAGCCATAAGCCGCCTCGTGGAAATAACGTTGTATCGTGTATTGTACCTTTCGCCATGCTAACTTTATGCGCACAGGAATTTCGGCCAAAGAGATGCACAGCCACCACCGTGGTGAGGCCATCTACACCGCCGAGGTCGATGTCCACTTCCCTCAACTGAGTGTTGGTGACACCCTCACTTTTGCCGCTCGAGCCAGACAGCCCCGAAATCTTCCCCAGGGCCTCAGCAGGAATGCCTTCGCCGCCCATCTGCGAGACGTCGTCATGGCCATGTTTGGCATTTCTCACACCGTCAACACTCGAGTTGGTAACGAGTACATCCGAGGAGTTTCGGGTGGTGAGCGTAAGCGAGTTACCATCTCCGAGGCTGCCTTGTCGGGAGCTCCCCTGCAATGCTGGGATAACTCGACCCGCGGTCTCGATTCCGCCAACGCTATTGAGTTCTGCAAGACGCTGCGAATGCAAACCGAGCTGTTTAACAGCACTGCCTGCGTTTCCATCTACCAGTCTCCCCAGACCGCTTACGACCTGTTTGACAAGGCTGTTGTCCTTTACGAAGGTCGCCAAATCTTCTTTGGCCGGGCTGACGAGGCTAGGCAATACTTCATTGACCTTGGCTTCGAGTGCCCTGCCCGCCAGACCACCCCCGATTTCCTCACCTCAATGACTTCTTCCATCGAGCGTATTGTGCGCCCCGGCTTCGAAGGCAAGGCTCCTCGAACCCCTGACGAGTTTGCCGCTGCTTGGAAGAACAGCGCCCAATACAAGGCTCTTCAGGCCGAGATTGAGGAATACAAGCAGAGCCACCCAATCGGTGGTCCTGATGCCGATGCCTTCCGTGCCTCGCGTCAAGCCCAGCAGGCCAAGGGCCAGCGTGCCAAGTCTCCCTTCACCCTGTCCTATGTCCAGCAGATTCAGCTTTGTCTCTGGCGTGGTTGGAAGCGCCTGACGGGAGACCCAAGTCTTACGCTTGGCTCTCTTATTGGCAACTTTATCATGGCTCTCATCATTGGCAGTGTCTTTTACAACCTCAAGCAGGACGCCTCCAGCTTCTTCCAGCGTGGATCTCTGCTCTTCTTTGCTTGTCTGATGAACGCCTTTGCTAGTGCTCTCGAGGTATGGACTCCTTTACCCTTCCCAGCCGCGTTTAGTCCAGTCTTCTTCTTTTTTCCCCTTTCAACTAACATCCGAAACAGATTCTGACTCTGTACGCGCAACGACCCATTGTTGAAAAGCACTCTCGTTATGCCTTGTATCATCCTTCGGCGGAAGCCATTTCGTCCATGATCTGCGACTTGCCCTACAAGGTTGTCAACGCCATCATTTTCAACCTGACGCTCTACTTCATGACCAATTTGCGAAGAGAGGTTGGCCCTTTCTTCTTCTTCCTGCTCATCTCTTTCTCCAACGTCATGGTCATGTCAATGATCTTCCGAACGATTGGCTCTGCCACCCGAACTCTGTTCCAGGCTCTTGTCCCCGCTGCCCTCTTGATTCTTTCTTTGGTCATCTTCACCGGATTTGTCTTGCCGACGCGGTACATGCTCGGCTGGTGCCGCTGGATTGGTTACATTGACCCTCTGGGCTATGCGTTTGAGGCGCTCATGGTCAACGAGTTCCACGACCGACAGTTTGAGTGTGTCGACTTCATTCCTTCCAAGCTCATTTCCGAGTATGCCAACGTTAGCTCCGAAAACCAAGTCTGCAGCTCTGTTGGCTCGGTTCCTGGTCAGCCTTTCGTCAGTGGTGATACCTATGTCAAGTCTGCTTTTGGATACGAGTGGCATAACCGATGGCGCGACTTTGGCATTGTCATTGCCTTCACCATCTTCTTCCTGGGTGTATACATGGTTTGTGCTGAGTTCGTCTCCGAGAAGAAATCAAAGGGAGAAGTTTTGATGTATCAACGTGGCCACAAGCTCGAAGCCGCTGCTCATGCCGAAAAGAAGCCTCACGATCCCGAAGCCGCAATGACCAACATCGGCCCCATTCTGACGACTGAGCGAACAAAGGAAGGTGTTCTCCAACGCCAAACCTCGGTCTTCCAGTGGCATGACGTTTGTTACGAGGTCAAGATCAAGAACGAGACGCGCCGTATTCTGGATCACGTTGATGGTTGGGTTAAGCCCGGTACTCTGACCGCCTTGATGGGTGTTTCGGGTGCCGGAAAGACGACTCTTTTGGACTGCTTGGCTGATCGTACATCTATGGGTGTGATCACTGGCGAAATGCTTGTTGATGGAAGACCCCGTGACGCCTCCTTCCAACGCAAGACTGGTTATGTTCAGCAGCAAGACTTACACTTGCAAACCACCACTGTTCGAGAAGCCCTCAACTTTAGCGCCCTCCTCCGTCAACCGGCTCACATCCCCAAGGAGGAAAAGCTTGCCTATGTTAACGAGGTTATCAAGCTCCTGGATATGCAAGAGTATGCCGATGCCGTTGTTGGTGTTCCCGGTGAAGGTCTCAATGTCGAGCAGCGCAAGCGTCTCACCATTGGCGTCGAGCTGGCCGCTAAGCCTCCTCTGTTGCTCTTTGTTGATGAACCTACTTCTGGTCTTGACTCTCAAACCTCATGGGCTATTCTGGATCTTCTTGAGAAGCTGACCAAGGCCGGCCAAGCTGTTCTTTGCACTATCCATCAGCCCTCTGCTATGCTTTTCCAGCGATTTGACCGCCTGCTCTTCCTGGCCAAGGGTGGCAAGACTGTTTACTTTGGTGAAATTGGCGAGAATTCAAAGACACTGACCAACTACTTTGAGAAGAACGGAGGACACCCCTGCCCTCCCGAAGCCAACCCTGCCGAATGGATGCTTGAAGTTATTGGCGCCGCTCCCGGATCTCACACTGACGTCAACTGGTTCGAGACTTGGCGCGACAGCCCCGAGTACCAGGCTGTCCAGAACGAGTTGGAAAACATCAAGGCTGAGAGGTCGCAAGTCGAGAGCAATGTTGCGGATGATCCCACAAGCTACAACGAGTTTGCCGCACCCTTCATGACCCAGCTGAAAGTGAACCTCCACCGTGTTTTCCAACAGTACTGGCGATCGCCGATTTACATCTACTCCAAGACTGTCCTCTGCACCCTGGTTGCCCTCTTCATCGGTTTCATCTTCTACAAGGCGCCCAACTCACAACAAGGTCTCCAGAACCAGATGTTCTCCATCTTCCAGCTCTTTACTGTTTTCGGCCAGCTTGTTCAGCAGTCCATGCCTCAGTTCGTTATCCAGCGATCTCTGTATGAAGTGCGTGAGCGGCCGTCTAAGGTCTACTCGTGGAAAATCTTTATGCTTTCTCAGATCATTGTCGAACTGCCTTGGAATAGCTTGATGGCGGTGATTATGTACTTTTGCTGGTACTACCCCGTTGGTCTCTACCGCAACGCTGAGCCAACCGATGCGGTTACTGAGCGCGGTGGACTCATGTTCCTCTACATCCTCACCTTCCTCTTGTTCAGCGGTACCTTTTCCACCTTCATCATTGCCGGTTTCGAAACCGCTGAGGCTGGTGGCAACATCGCCAACTTGTTGTTCACTCTCTGCTTGATCTTCTGTGGTGTCCTCGCTACGTCGGACTCTCTCCCACGCTTCTGGATTTTCATGGTAAGCCCTCCCCCTTTTCGGGTCTTCACAGCCCCCACCTAGCCAGTCTTTGATATACTAACAATTCTTTTAGTACCGAGTCTCGCCGTTTAGTTACTTAGTCAACGGCATGTTATCGGTCGGGGTCGCGAATACAAACGTCATCTGTGCCGACAACGAGTTTGTCAAGATCACGCCCCCTACGAATCAAACTTGCATCCAGTATCTCAAGACGTTTGTCGACGCCACCAAGGGTAACCTCACCAACCCTGATGCGACAGATGAGTGCATCTACTGCAGCATGTCTGAGACCAACACCTACTTGGCCGCTGTCGGTAGCCACTACTCCGAGCGGTGGAGGAACTTTGGCCTGATGTGGGTCTACATCATCTTCAACATTGCCGCTGCGCTGTTCGTCTACTGGCTTGCCCGTGTGCCCAAGAAGCAGCTCAAGAATGCCAAGAAGGAGTAACTGCTCCTACTCAAGAAACAAAAACAAACGAAAAAAAAACTTCATCACCCCCCTCTATCCTAAAAAAGTTTCACCATCATATTTATTTTTAACTATTACTTGTATGTGGTTTAGACGTTTATACACACGGAGTTATTTGACATGTGTTGAAGAAGCGAAGAAAGATGTTGTCATTTACGATCATTAGAAGAGAATATTGATGGCGAGATGGAGGAATATGTGTGTTATTTCCTCTTGGTTTAATGGTTTGGCATGATTTGTATGCGACGCATATGCTTTTTTGAAAGGGTCTCGCACCTGCATATATACCTGCTGCTGCGCTGGTTTGTTATTATTTATCTTGTTTTTTTTTATAGATGGCATCTGACTTTTTTGCTCGGCCATTATAAGATATGGCTTTATGTCTGAAATGGGGGCCGCCAAATGGACTTTTGGTTTACCCTCGACGGCTAATAGATTTTTTCGTTTTTAGAGCACTTGCATGAAACGATGCTTGTGTTGTATTACATTATTATTTTCATTCTTTTGATGGTGAAATTTTTTTTTTTTTTGGTGCCTGATGCTTTGAATGAATGTTTGTGTGCTGGGAGGGTTTTATGATGGGGAGGTGGTTGATGTAATGAGCGGTATTGGCTTGATAGCTGGGCTGGATGGATGGATGACTTTAGGAACTTGATTCGCAATCAAATGAAGATTATGGAATGGTCGTATAATCTGCTATTAACTATGGGATTTCACTATAGACATGGTTCGAAAGGTGAGAGTTCTTGTGCTGTATTGGCAGTCACCAACCGTGTAAGCCGGAATCATTAATCGATCTTGCATGTCACCAGCCTCATGAATACGCATTTTACCATAATCAGTGAAACCTAGGCAATGCAGTCTTGTTCTATCATTAGGTGATCACCCCAGCAATTAATTGGTTGAGATGATTTACTCGTGAAGTAGAAAGATTAGCGGAGAGAATGTCGAGCTTTGCTATGAGCTACTGGCCACATCATGTCTATTGAACCCCGAACTGCAGGAGCCGAAGCGGAGAAGCAGCAACAGCTGAGGGATGGAAACAGATGGAGGACATGTTCGAGCAATGATTGGCGTGCAGCACCCAGCGTGGATACTTTTGCAAAAAGCTACTCCGGTTCTTTCAGGTCATGAGGATAGCCTCATCTGCACGCGAGCAGAGACTTTTTGCGTGGAAAGACGGGCCGGTGCGGTGGTGACATGCTCCCTTGTAGTATAACAACCAATCACGCAAACGACTCACCACTCAATCACGGCCCTAAAAGGTGAGAGTTGAGGCTAAATGGAAGGGGAAGCTTTCCAGACGTCTAGATCCGGAAGACGGGTAAATCGCAACCTCTGCCCAATGCGGAGTGGCTTCAGTACCCATGTAGTTGATATCAAAAGCCACGGTTTCTCATTCTGTCTTGAATGAGAGAACACAGTGTACTATCATGCTCGTGAACAATTCCCTTTGCCCTCTCGTCACCTCATCATCTGCTCGGCCGGGGTAATGGCTTCAACATGTGAGGGAGGATATCGCATCATGGCTCTGCCCCGCAATCGCGTGCTGTGTTGTCTTGTTGCTAGGCTGGATTGGGGGTAATAGACATGATGAGTACGCGTTTGCCTTGAACTGCGTCCTTGTGGATTTGCTTTTCGAGAGAACAATGATGCGTATCGTAAAGATGAGGGGTCAGGAGTCCCCTCTGGCCCCTCTGAATAACAAAGATTGCAGCATCGTCTCTCACTGCGTTGATCTCGACACTTCTTCCTACGTGTCTCATACCTCAGCAATGCCAAGCTGCAATGTCGAGAACACATTGAGCGAGGCACTTCCCCATCTTGTAGTAGTCTTCCGAAAAAGAACGCGGAGCTTCTGCTCCATCAGTAGTAGCGGCATCCATGCCGGCGCATCGCATCGCAAGCAGTGATTTTTAGTTTGCGCCGGCTGAGGAGAGGGCGGGTGGATAAGAGAGAGAGCTCCATCAATCGTTGATCGGGCTAATTTGGTCCTGGAGCACTCGGCCAAATGCTGCACGGCGGGAGTAGACGTCTCAGATTGATGACGGCCACTGCAGAATAATTTGCATATATTACCCGTACAAGTGCTGCTTGCTAGCAAGTCGCCGAATCGAATCTCGCCTGCTGGTCCCAAGTGACTGTTAGCGAAAGCTATGCTTGCAGTATTCAAGGAAGGACTTGTCATTTTTGATCGGTTCATATCCCGGCATCTCTGCATCGTATGTCATATCGTGTGCCGTATCACATCCAGTATCAGACGCAAGTCAGACCACCATTCATAGCCAAAAGGGTGTGTTGCCGACCGCGGGAAGACCTACCGACCCGGATGGAACCCTAAATGTGTATAACACGGAGATGACAACTGCACATGCCAAAAATGCCCGCCTGGCAGACATACTCGTGCTGATTCTGGCATCTCCACGCTCGGTATGTTGATGACAGTGAAGCAGCCTTATCGTACACGACAAGGTTTGATCAACATTCAGCGCTCGTATTCGCAGGTAGTCGAAACCACAGAGCAAGGCAATCTAGCACTGCTTAGCCATCCTTGTTCACCATCATGGGTCGCCTTGATATCAATGACACGCCCACAGGGCTTTGCGAGCACTACTCGTACTCGAACGTCAACGAGAAGCCATCGTATACCCCAAAAGCCAGCTAGCCGGCATACCCTGTCCACAGCATGGCATTCACGGCGCACGGTTCAGCATTGAAGCGCGGCCAACGTGGCTCTGCCGGGCTAGCCTTGTCAACGACCATTTCCGTGGAATTGGCTCACACGGAGGGGGGGCATTGCCCTGGCTCTGGGCTGCCGTGCCGCGCCCTAGCGTTTTGAGGCTCCGACGACACATGGCCTTTTGATGAGGTCGAGATCGCGGCGAGGGTTGGTGGTAGTAGATGCTCGTGCTGGATGCCGAGCTGGGCGAATTGAGGAGGCGATCCCAGGCCGTCTTGGAGTTGCACATTCGGGCTTATTCTTAGGGCGGGGGAAGAGCAGCTTGTCTTGTCACTTTGGACGCCGGTGACGCCCATCTCGTTCCTTGCAAGCGAAAGCGGCCAATCAGATGCATCGTGCTTCTTTTTTTCAGCTCGACCGGACCTGGGATCTTGTTAGATGAAGAAACAGCCGTCTCTTTGCACCGGTCTGCGTGTTTCGAATTTTGGCGCGGCTGCCAGTCCTAGGACCGCCGCTGGCCGTTGATTGGCTGCCTGTTCTTAGTCACACCCCCTGCCGTCGCTCCCCACCGCGCCCCTGGACAGCTTGTCAGGGGGGAAGGAGCCCCGGTTGGGTTAAGCGCCAGGAACAGGCTGCTGATTGGCCCATCTGCGTGTGGAGCTATGCCGCTAGCGTCAGTCAAGGGAGTTTCCAGAGGCGGGGCTGTTCTTTGGGAAGCAGCGTTCGTGGGCGGGTTTTAATTTTGACAATTTTTTTCGGTTTAATTTTGTCTTTTTTCTTTTCTTTTTTGGACTTGACAAGGACAGGTACTACCACTGTACTACTGTATTACTGCCCCTGTTTCGCCGATGCGGCATGTGTCTGCCCTTGTTGAGATCAATTTGTTGAGTTTGCTCCGTAATGTGATCAATATCAACGTTCAAAGTACATGTGCTACTAGGTGCTTTAGTAGTACTAAGGTGGCCCTAATAGTTTGAGTTGCCATAGTATCTCCTGCTGGGTATCAAGCAAGTAGAGCATCCGGGACAATGTATATACAGCCATTGACGCTCGTAAAGACTTGATTGGAGTTAAACCAACATATCCATATCGGCACCTTTTTCTCTAACCCGCGCCTCATAGGTAGATGCAAAGTACTAGGTAGTTCGTTCATAGCACCAACGCCTTTGCACTTGGCGGGTGAATCAGGTTTGTGGGGGAAATTTGCCTCGGCCTGAACCTGGTCCTGGCTCGCGCGGGCGTGCTCGGGATGCCCAAGATTAGCCGCACCGCCTATCAAAGCCCTGAGCCTGCAATACTAGTATGTAGTAATAGGGGACGAGAGACTTCGAGAACGAATCAAGACTGCAGTTTATGGAGTTCGGAGGACTCCGCTGCTGAACAAGTGATCCCGTGACCCGTGCGTATGGCCTGCGCTAAGTTATCCATCAATTCTTTCTCCATACCTACTACTCATAGTCTTGACAACCTGTACCGAGCCCCCGGGCGTTTGCATCACTTGCCGAGTCAAGCCAGACTTGAATTCGTGCCGTCGTAACCTGTCACTGTCGTTCGAATAGCATCGGTGCCGCGGGCGGGAGATGAGTCGTGGCAAATTTTAAGATCTCCGTGGCGTCTTCCGGTGGCTTGCCAGTCACCAATAAATATGGACTGCTGCTACCTTCACCCCGCCGCTAATATCATACATCAGACCATTGGCGCATCCAGTAATTTGCCTTTTCCGCGACATCTCGAAGCGTTGCGTATAGTAACAATAACAACAAGATGGTGGCATCGTGCTCGATTGGCTCGACTGACTCCGGGCTCGGTCTTGGCTCGCCAAGCACTGGGATTGCCATATGAGCACTATTCGCCCTAGCATCGCCACAAAATAGACATGCCAACAACTCAGTGGGCCAAATTGATCGTCACTTCGTCTATCTTGAGCATCAGGGTGAAAAGTGGCATGTGGTGGGCCGCCAAAAAAAAAAAAAAGGAAAAAAAAAAAAGAAAGCATGTCATTTCACCTATCCCAATTACGAGTGCTGCTCGCACCATTCCCTCGCGTAGGGAGGTTACGCGCATATTTTCGAGGTAGTACTCCATATTCCGTTCGATACGCAAAGCGAAGTCTTGGCCCGGTTCTTGTCGCATGCTCCACGTTGAATCATGGGTTGTCGTACAAAGTAAGCTGGCATCTGACATGCACAAGCTTTATCAAAGTTTGTTTAGCTTACGCCGATCATGTGAGAGTTGCTGATGGCCGATATTTCTTTGGGCCGGCCAGCAAATGGCCATGCTGTGCTCCGTAGCCCCCTTTCACCGCCGTGCTTCGTCTTGCGCCCCATCTCGCAGCTCTCCGAATATCCCGAGGCATCGCTTCTATCCTAGAGGCCGCTGTACGGCTGTTTCGGGCGACGATGCCCAAGGCGCGGAGAATCTCTCATCTTGGCTGTAGCCGCATGCGCGATGGAGCTCCGATGCAATGTGGGTGCCATGCCCTGGAAGGTGGAGATGCTGGGTAGCAAGCGGTAGCACGGTACGACTCAATAGATGGAATTGGGCGAGACGGCCAGATGATATTGATGCAGAGCGAGGCATCTCACGCAGCCTCAAAGTTTATATCTGGCGAATCAAGAGAGCATTATGTCGTGGGATGGCCACAACTGGAAGTCGCATACTCGTAGATGCATCAAGCAATACATTACCAGATTGAGTCAGCCTCTTGCTTTGCGACCTGTCATTTCCATGTCCTTTTTCGGCGAACCTTGCGGTGGAGGAAAAGCAATACTACACGTTTGAGAGTGTCGTCTTATCAGCACAAATTGCTTTTTCCTCTTCCCTTCTCTTTGCTTTTTTTTTCATCCTGCGACGCTCTATTCCAGACCACTCAACTCCTTGCATTGTCCGGGGACCAATGGGGTGATCTAGGCCGCTGATGGGCCATCAAATTGCTTCTTCCAGATGAAGCAAATGATGTACAAAGGCGTATATTTGTGGCACGCAGCTGCCAGCCGCAGAGGGAGCGTCCTCCGAACACATCGGATCGAATGTCCAGAGCCCTTCTGATATTGCACCAAACACCACTCGGATCAAGACTCCTGCCAAGTTGGGCCGATTGTGATGCGGCAAAGATTCGAGTGGCGACAGAGCATCGGGGCTTGCTTCTTGCTGAGTGGTGACGAATATCGCTTGCATGCATGCTGTGGAACGGGCGCATCACCAAACCTACCGCAACATCCCATGTCATTCCTTTCGGTCGGCTATGTGGGAGCCGGGAGTTGTGATTGGGGGCACCTGTCGCCTATCAAAGTGGCCAGCCAGGCGGGTGAGAATATACTCGTACTTACGTCTGAGCTTTTTGCCTCCATCTGCTTCCTTCTTCTTTGTGGCAAAAAGCAGGCACACGTACTCCGTACCGTACCTATGAAGAGGCATCCATGGATGTAAGGGAGAGATTGGTATAAATTAACATCAAGATTACGAGCGTCCAGGAGCTTGTGGCTGCGCGTTTGCTGAGCCGTGCCGCCAAAAAACAAGCAGCGCTAGACCCGGCTGAGACATGACCGTTTGCCCCAAGACATTACCGGGCCTGGCATCCAATCTCTGAGAGTTTCCCATCTCTGACCACGATTGCTTAGCGCGCTGCAGGTACAGTAGGGAAGAGACAGAGTTTCACATCCCATGTTGGTGAATCAGGGGAGAGCCCGCCTTCTCAGACACGCAGCTGGGGGTTGAACCACCGGGTTTCGGAGCTGAACATTGATTGATTGAATCGCGCCAGTTACGGTGCTTCGTAGTGCCAATGGAAGTGCTGAATTTTGCAACAGGTATGAGTACGGCACTCGTGTGGGAACCCAAAAGGACGTGGTGAAGGGAGGTCCGGTGGAGTAGACTGGCGGCTTAATCGAGTCGAAGCGTTGTGAAGCCATCAACAAGTCAAGGGATCAATTGCGAGAGAGAAAAAAACAACATTGAACCTTGGAACCTGGAAAAGTTTAGTCGCTGCCCCCTGGCAAAGTCCACAGCATGCACCTGAGCCCCGTAGGCGGTACCCCTGCCGTGGCTGCAGCTGTACAGGCGGTGCTATTGGGCGCTAGGCGGTGGTTAGTGGCTAGTGGCTAGTGGCCCGTAGCCCAGGCACGACCGCTAGCATGGACCTGGAGGCCATCACCAGCTGCCGCTGTGCTCAAGCCCCTTCTTGTCATCGCCAGCATTTGATCCCAATTTCTACCCTTGCCGGGCTCGCACGCTTCCACCTCCACTCTTTTTTTTCTCCTCTTCATCCGCTCACGGCTTCCGAGCACCAGCCAGCATTGCCCTCTTCTTCTCTTCTCCCGCAGGCGAAAATCTTGGTTTCTGCTCTCTTGTCTCTTGTTCAACACGCTCATTCTCATTCCCGCCAGCACGCTGCGAACAGCAACAGCAACAGCAACCGCCGCCTCCGACTTCGTACTGAACCGACGCCTGCGCCTTGTCCATTGATAGCTGCCGCCTCAGAAGCATGCTGTCCGCCGCTCTGTGATACCCGACACTCCTTATTCCAATTCGTCCGTCTCACGACTTGTATAAAAGACCACCAGACCCCTTTTGAGTGGCACGTCCGAGCGGCTGCTCCCCCTGTAGGCCATCGACAACCAACGCGCGACACTGCCCACTACTTTGTACGCATTCTGCCGTGAGCCTTTCCTGCAGGTACCCGGCGAGCGTGACGCACAGCGCGAACTGCCTCTTGGCATCCACAGTCACTACTAGATATCTCGACGGAATCTACCTCGACCACGCCTCTTGAAAAGGCATTCTGCATTTGATAAGAGCCCTGTTCTCTCTTTTTCTTCCGAGCGTCGTTTACGAGACTGTTTTCCCCCTCCAAGGATTGGAAGCACATTGATCCTATTGTTACCCATCTGGTACGTCAAATTTACAGTCTTTCTCACAATCTTCAACTTTCGAAGGGTGCAACATGCGATATGAATCGCGCAAAAAAAAAAAAAAAAGAAAGAAAGAAAAGAAAAGAAAGAAGAACAAGGAATATAGAGCGGCCCAACTTGCATCAAGTAGGCTGGCAATGCTCCTCTGGTTTGGCCCACCACCCAAGCTACCGCATGTTGACTGAGCCCAATCCTCACAATTACCTGCAATCTTGGTTGCGCACTCGATGTCTGACATTGCTGTAGTTCAACTTGGCACGCGATACCTATTCGAGGCAGTGGATGAATTAATGACACGATATCCGACATCTTCGGCATAATAACCTGTTTGCGCCCAGTCCGATCAAGATGAACGTATTCCGAAACAAGAAGAAGGGCAAGGAGGAGCCGGAGAGCGTCCGCCCATCTATGGAGTCTGAGTCCTCCAGCCCCTTCCGGATGTTTGGCAAAAAGAAAGGCCAGAGCGATGATATCAAGCCCGATCTTGACATCAGCTCCGCCCTACCATCCACCGATGATTTCAGAACCAGCTTGCTCATGACAGGACTCTCAGCTCGATTTTCCATGCTACGCGAGCAGGATGATCCAACAACCAAGTTGGGGAAAGCTAGTGACGACAGCGTGCTCTTCCCCCGGGGACAATCGAATTGGGGCCTTGGTGGAGGCCTACAGGACATCGCTGAGGTCGAGTCGATAAGATCGCCCTCCATCTCTCGCTTGGATGGCTTCAACATAGATGACGCCACCGGAAGCGTCATGAACCGGGCCAAGCCAGTTGATGGAAACAACCTATTTGGCGGCCGACAAAAGGTCTACAGGCTCCCGGCCAACGGCTCGTCAGGAAAGGATGGTAACATGTCCAGCAGAACGCTGCTCGAGGATGATGTGGGCCTGTCGGCTTTTCAGAAGTGGCGGCTGGCAGAGAAGGAAAGACAAACCGCCGAAGGAGGCGAGTCCAACGACTCGGAATATCATGAACCTCAATCAGAATTCCAATCAGAGCCTCAGTCAGACTCCTACCTGGAGCCGCTGCAAGAGTCTCACTCGGAACTTCTATCAGAATCCCGGTCTGAGACTAGCCGACGGCGAGAGACAAGCTCAACGGTTTCATCCGTTGCTGCTCGCTACTCCACCGCAACCTCAGTCACCTCCCAGGGCGCACCGTCCGTCAAGGATTCTCAGGTCACCTCGTCGGCTTCCACAGCTTCTGCGGAGCGTGTTCTTAGGACAAAGCGCCTGTATGAGCAAGGTCTCAACCGTGAGCTTCACGACCAACAGTCGTCGGCCGTGTCTAGAATGGACTATCTATCCAAGGGGCGCCCCTTTGCGTCTGCGACACCCGAGGTGTTGGCTTCACCAACTGCCAGCCTGTTTGGTGATCGCATGCTTGACCGTCGACCGATCCTGGCAAAGGCTAGTGCCCCCAACCTGCGGTCGTTCACACCCAGCTCTGCGTCGCCTTCTCCCGCCGAGCCCAGCTCCAGGTTCCCAACCTCTGCTACCAAGTCGAGCTTCGGAATCCCGCCCATCAGCCCCCCGATGAGCGAACCTGAAGAACACCCCCTGCTTACAATTCAGCCCAACGATAGAGGCAAGGCCACGGCAATGGGCGTTTTCGAGAGACCTGCTGAGAGATATGACGACTCCACTTATGCCCAGCGACAGATACAGCTTCAACAGGGACGGGAAACCCCCGTTAACAATCACCGCTCCATGGAATCTAGCGCCTCCATTCCGGATTCTAGGTCACAATCATCTTCAGCGATGCAAAGGAGGCCACTAGAGAATGCCGAGCCCGCGGCAGCCAAGGCCGCTGCCTCTGAGGACCCATCATCCTTTTTTGATGATAGCGATGACTCTTCCGCCCTGAGCGGATTGTTGGCTACCGGCAGCAACCCCCCAAGACTCTCTGTCGAAAGACCTAATGATGGTGATCACCCAGCCTTCAAGAACTCGGCCATCCCAGCCCCCCTTACACTTGGCCCCAGAGTATCGGGCGGCCTTTCACCCGCGCCCAGTCCTATGTCTGGGCCCCCCCAGGACTCTCCCACATTGCCGGGCAACGGTTTGAGCGGCATGGTGCGGGCACATCTGCGTAGCGACAGCAATGCCTCTTCCATCTATGGCATGCCGCCACAAGAACCAGAGCCGAGCGCGGTGCAGACCACGGCGCGAGACGCGTCGCAGAGTGGTCTGGGCTTGGATTATGACCGCAGCCCCGGTTCGGCGCGATCGCCTGCTAATCCCCGAGCTATGATGTCTCGGTCTCCTTCTCGTCACAGGACCTCAAACGACGACGTAGATAGGGAGGAGGAGGATGAATTTGCTCGTCATCTTGCGGATGGTGCTCGACGCGTCCGCGAGAAGCTCGGCTCCATGGTTGACCCTGAGATGGATAAGCCCTCTCCGACGGCAGTGCCACCCTCGGAGAGTCTCAAGGATGTCCCACCTCCGCGGTCGAATGCATTGGGCATCCTAAAGTCGAAATCCAGCCATACCTCGCTGTTTGATCGCCAACGCGACCAGAGCCAGCCAAGGGCCATGAAGATGGTCATGTCATCGACCTCGGGCAGGAACATGTCACCCTCTGCATCTCGGAGAGGATCCGCCGAGAACGGAGAAGATACACGCAGAGGCCGCTCGACGCAAGCCCGGGAGCGACCATCGGAGGATGGAGCCTCAACAGACAAGGAGGATAGCGTCCACGTTGGTCTCAAGGCCTTCCGTCAAGCACGCCTCGAGCTCCAGAAGATGAAGGATCTAGAATCAACCCAACGACCGTCGGAACGGCCCCCCTTGAGTGCGCGATTAGGGTCCCACGACATCGGCGGCCCACCACCCTCCATGTTTAACAGAAAGGCGCGTGATGAGTCTCGGCATGGAAGTGGTTCTCGGGCAACCTCCCGAGCAGGATCGCGAGCTCCGTCGGAGCGAGAGAGAAGCGGATCAGAAGCGAGCAACACTGGCCCACCTCCGCTTCGACCAATGCGGCTGAGAAACGGATCGAATGCGTACGATGATCAATATATGCCCGTTAGCCCGCCTGGCAGCGCCAGGAGTGCTACGGGCATGAGGCACGGCCCCCCAAGTGCTCGACAGCGCCCTCCTTACGAGGCTGGGCAGCCATCCCCGATGGCCTCTCCCGTCGGCATGGGTACGAGATCTCGAACCGGCAGCCTGCTCGGCGCGACGGCCTCCACCCCGAACCTGTTGTCGAATGCAGCTGCCCCTCCGCTGCCACCAATCAACCCCCGGCGCAAGAATGCCCTCGGCCGAGCCAGCGAGGACGACATGCAATCGCCGCGGGTCCCCGGAGGCTTCCCCGGCGCAGACGACTCGGACGATGACACGCTGGCATCGCGTCGACAAAAGTTGCGCAAGGCCACAAGCGAAGGCACCAGCTTGAGATCCCGAAACAGCCCTTCCAGCAACGGCGTGAGACCACCACCACCCATGCCTCCTCAAGCAAACTTGCCCAACAACAGATTTCCCGGCGGCCTCTTCTAAGGCCACAATCATCCCCCCCTTTCTCCAATTCTTCTTCCAAGCATGACTGCCTTGCATGTCATTGCTCATTTTCACTTACTGGTTGTGATGTCCCATCTAGCCTGGCAAGGCGAACGAGTAAAGAACGACAAAGATACCTCCAACAATACATACATCGACATTGTAATACTATAACGGCTGCTCAATACCATACATGCGTGGGGTGCTTTTGAGCCCATTTCCGATTCTCTTTGACATTTTCTGTGCTTTCTTACTATTTTCTTTCCCCCTTTTTCATCCTCTATGATGCGTGCTGATTCGAGGATGTAAATTCTTGGGGCACTTTTATTTCTTCTCTTTTTACTTGATTTTTTTTCTTTCTTTCTCATTTTCCTCTGTAGAGAAGCGGCTTGGAGGTGGACAGTTTTATCAGGCGGGACTTGAAATCATAATCATGGCGTCGGGATTTGCTCTTACGAAAAAGAGACTAGTCAAAGGAATCAATTCACATGGAAAGGTATACGGGGTGGGGTTTTCGGGAGAGCGATATGAGGCGGATGGGTGCGGAGAAGTTGCACTAGATGTAGTTACTATCTGCGTTTGTACGCTGTACTTTGGGTGAATTGAAGACGAACTAAGAAGATGAAGAGAGCGTGTGCCTATTTTTGTCTGTTTAGCCGTGTAGCTGCACGTTGTGCTTGATGGTATTTCATTGACGAGAGTCGGAGTTATAGCTGTTCGTCTGCTGTATTACTCCGAACTCTGGCAAAAGAGCGCTGTCGTATGATCAATACATCGGGGAAATACTCGTTACTGCAAGGCTTATGTAGGAATTTGGAGTCTAAGAGGCAAAAGAGACGCCTCCTTTGGGGTTATCGGGCAACGCCTCACGACTCCCCGAGCTGAAAAAGCCTGGAAGCTAACGTTACGTCGGGGCCCATCGGCTGGGAAACACGATTTTAGTGCTTCTTTTTTCGGTGTGTGACTTGACTTGTGGCTTGGGAATAGGGCGGGTTGTGTGTTCTCTTTTGTTAGGTTTTCCTATGCTTGTGCTTGTGCTCCTCTGCGTCCCTTCTTACGTGGGGGAAAATGTGAGGGACTAGCTCGAGTTGGAGTGGTCGTTTTATCTTTTGGGGTAGATTTTCCGAAGATATATTATTTTGCGAGGTGCAGCTTCTGTTTCTTTGCTTTTTTATCAACTGCGGGTATCTTTTGGGGAGTCTTGATATCACACTCTTTCTGTCTTGAGTCTTTTGTCCAGCAAATCTTGGTGAGTCTCGTTCCCATATGCTCTTTGGTCAATTGAGCGTAATTGCCCATCTCGAGGCGTAGGCGGGGTTGGAGACTTCTTGCTAAGCCTCATTCTAGCACCCGTTCCCAGACAACCTGGAACTTGGAGAAATAAGAACAAACAGACAGCCATGGCGTTTATTCGGCCGTATAAGCCCTCTGACTTTGAGGGCATGTCGCACATTGTGAGTCCCAAAAACCTTCTTTTTTTGGTCTGCCGTGCCGTGTTTTCGTGAGAGAGAGATACCCTTATTACCCCACAAACTCGCAACCCAAATGTCACTTGCTCACGCCGAAATCTCACGGTGACGGCAAGCTTCCCGCCATGGCAAAATCTCACCCTCGTCCTCGTCCTCACCTTATTCTTTTTCGCCCATCTCTCATATGCTTAACTTTTCTTTTCATCTCCCTCGTGATCAATAAGAAATTTGTTTCTCACACTCTTTCGCCCCCTCTCTCCCTCACAGTGCCGCGAAACGCTGAATCCTGCCCTCCGTCCCTCCATGGCAGGCCGTCGCCTCGCCCCCTATTGCTGGACTCACCAGTACACGCACCTCTCGCCGACGACGTGCTTCGTGCTCGATGACGGCTCCGGCCGGCCCGTGGGCTACTGTATCGGGTGTCCCGACATTCCCGCCTTCGTGGCCGCCTACGACTCGTATACGAAGGAGGTGCTCGACGTCTCGACGGAGGTGACGCGCCCCGACGATCTAGAGCGCAAGGAGCCGCTGTTCTTCGAGGACGGGAGCATCAATGAGGTGTTTTTGTCGCGGCTGGCGTATAACCCGCAGTTGTTGCTGGTTGATGGCAACGCCGATCTGTTGGCGGAGTATAAGGCGACGATGCACATTGATTTGCTGGATGAGTTCCAGGGCAAAGGATGGGGGAAGCAGCTCATTAACAGTTTCGTGGAGAGCATCAGGAACGTTCCGCAGAAGGACGGCAGTGTGAGCAAGGGTATTTGGATCGGAGTGGCGGGGGATAACGGTAAAGTGCTGCCTTTTTACGAGAAGCAGGGCTTCAAGCTCAAGCAGCGGCCTGTGGAGGGCAAGACCTTTTTCCTGGTTAGGGACTTTTAAGGGCAGGGAGATTTTGTAGAAATAGATGTGAAGACGGGGGGGCATGATTGACGTATACTGACGAGTAACGATTTTTCAAATTGAATGTGTTTTTTTTTGTATTGAATTTTTGATTGGTTTCTTTTTTAAATAATCTCCTTAAGCTATTCAATCTGTCCCAGTAAATCGATCAAGTAAACCTGACGTATAAGGAGCATCGGGCTTTTTTTCCGTACGTTCGAATGTCTGCTCATTTTTTGCTTTCCAGCGGGGGGAGAAACAAAAGAAAATGACGTTGGTGGTGTGAAATTTTCCCCAACAAGTCGTGTACATGACGGTGGAGATGAAGATAAGAAAGCGTCAATCTGCCGCCCATGATCATAATACAAGGTTCCCGCGAACAACCATTCCGTAGCCCATGAATTCCCAATAACCCAAGGAGAAATAAAGAGGTGGTGAAGAAGTAGAACCGAAGAAGAAGAAAAGTCCAAAAGAAGCGTTCGTCGAAATAAAATAGATAGCAAAGGGTATCGCACAGGAGCTCTGCTCCAAGACATAAAGAATCGTTTTGGTCGTGTACAATAAAACTTTCGATGCTCAACGCCAACTAGAATAGGGTTTCATAAAGCGTAGTGTACTCGTATTGGTGGAGTGCTGGCAAGGGCGTCAGTCGGGATATCCGGGATGATGAGGATGATGTCGAGACAAACCTTTTGTAAAGCAATTAGCACATGGGGCAGTGGGAGCACTGCTTGTGGCCGCATCCAGTGCAGGTCGTGCTGATGACAATCATGCCACCGCATTGGCAACAGTACTCGTAGGCGGGCATGTTTGCTGAAGTGGAGGTTTGTTTGAAGTTGTAGTGAAGGGGCTTATGGCGAGAGGTCTGCCTTGTTGGAATAAGTTGTGATGTTTGTTCTGAAGGGAGTGTAGAGTGTAGAGTGCGTAGAGAGCAAAAGAAGTGAGGAAGAGGATGGGGAAGAGGAGGAGCAACAACTTATTATAGTTCAAACAAAGTGTCTGAGATGGGGTGGGCAGGCTAAAAACTGCAACGGCAAAATGGGAAGCATGTTCAATCCATGGTTACGGCTCTTACATCAAGGTATTAGTCCTAGCACGACTAAGACATTGGTTAGTACGTACGGGACGGGGCACAATGAGACCTGTCCATGGCTTGGCTTGCCGCATGAAACATAGTACAAGTACACATACAGGTTCTTCTGCAGAAAAAAAGCCTTGGCCAGGCAGCCCTCGGATGTTAAGCTGTGACCCGTGGCTTCACGGAAACAGGTGGGACCCCAAATGTAGGAGGAGGAGGAGGAGGAGGAGGAGGAGAAAAGCCGCTGAGGGAGGTGGATGGATGGATGGAACACCAACGGAGAGAGATTGATTGGCGAGAACCGGCAGATGGAACTGAGACGAGACAAAAACTTATCGGGTTCTGATGACGCATTTCCATCTGTCATGAGCCGCATCAGGCAATTGGAGAGCTGCCATAGGTGGGATTGGCGATACTGCTAGCTGGAGTGGCGCGACACCAGCAGGGATGGCGATCTGCTCTAGGGCATGGGGTGCATGATGATTGGGCCGCGGGGCCATCGGGAGGGCCATCTCGCAGTAGAAAGGCCCAAGACCCTTAACGGGGGGGGTGAATGTTTTTGGTAATTCGATTTGACGTTTATTGATGTCGATGTTTAGGTAGATGTTTTGCCATGTAATGTATGTATGTATTACTGCGGGAGAAAGAGTCGTTAAACAATACAATGGAAGTCAAGTCACAAGTACCTCGTCAACTCGTCCATCCCCCGGAGTGCCGCCGACTCGGCCAAACCTCTGGCAACTTTTTTCGCCTCTTCAAGCTTCCCGACTCTTCCCGACATTGCACATAACAAATCGTCAGAGCGTGGGATGTTTTTCTCCTCCCTCAAAAATCCTGTGCATCGCATGACTCCTCAAAACCCGGCGGCAATGAGGCCATCAGCAGGCAGGCAGGCAAATCCCCCACGCCCCAAGCGGCACAGAAAAATGGCTGAATAGTCAGAGTTTAGGGTTTCCTTCTGGCCTGCTAGCGGTACGAGGAGACGTGCGGGGAAGCTCCAAGCACAGACAAAGTGGCGGCAGGGATAATTGCTATGGATGGACGGCTTTAATGGTGATGAGCGGCTGCTAAGGCATGCTGCATGGCTGCATATTGCCTGGGTCTGGGTCTGATGGATATTGCCCGTACTCACGACGTGCGCTACGGGGACTGACTGCAGCTCGATGCAGGCAGGTAATATTTCCCTGCCGTCCGTTCAGTCCCATGTGCGGTATGTGCTGCCGAATCCAGCCCAGCCAGAGTCGAGTCATATTAAATCCTTTTCCGTCTCAGCCGGGCTGCCTTTCTCACGCACCAGGTGGCGACGGGGTCGTCATTCGTCATTCCGTACGAGCAAGATTGGTCTCAACCCAGCTCGAGAGAGAAAAGAAAGTACAGTACATAACACGATACATACGAAGAGAGACCCAACAGAAAGAAAGAAACACAAACGTTGGGCAAGATGGAAGGGATCGACGACCCGGCGGAAGCCATGACGGATGCTCGCAAACCAAGGCAAAACTCTGGGCGTGTCTTGTCACGAGAGCCAAGGGGGCTGTGGTTGTGGCAAACCCCGTCCACTGTACGTCTGCAACCCGAGCCTGAATGCGGCCTCAGCACTCAGCCAACCCGCCCGCAAGATTCGGTCGTGGTGGTCTGTCGCCGTCGAAATTATTCGGAACACCAACTTGGTCATCGTGTGAGTGCCAGGGGGTGCGTACAGTAGCGTGTCCATTCTCGGCCATGGAAATTTCCAAGTCCAGCGGGGCAATCCGGGGAAGCGATCCTGGTCTCCCAATCTACGTCACTGCAGACGCCGAAATAGCGTTCTTGCTTGGATGTTTCCCAAGTGGCAGATCACCGCGCAGCTGTGCCTCCTGAGTGGCAAATCACGAGTTCCCGTACGCGGCGAGTACCATTGGCAGCAAAGACGCCGTCCGGGTACTTGGACCATACAAGGCGATGTTGCAAGGTTTCGCGATGGAGCTCTCAACTACGGCTGATTGACATGGTAAGCCCCTGGTCACAGGCAGACAAGCTATTCTTGGCTTCGATGGTGGCGGGTTGATGCCCACAATGCCGCTGCAAGAGCAAGTGTAAGTGGACTGCTGCCGTAGAGTCTGCTGCATCTCGGGCCCAACCAATTGTCCTGCATGTGCTGCGATGTCCAAGTTTATCACATATCACTCGAAGCCCCTCTGTCAGAGGCTGTAAGAAGTCTCGATTGGGACATTGGCCTTGTGGTCTTTGCCGCCGCCATCGAGTAAGCAGTGCTAATCGGCATCTTTCAGACGCAGATGCAAACCGCTGCTTGCATGATTCGCCGACCTCAGTCCTTTCATCCCACGCGGGTTGCGCGCGCTCAAATGTGACCTTGAGAGACCCCTCTTGATGACTGTTGATGCCTCGGCTGGGGGGGCCAACTTCTAATACGAGCCCAAAGCTCATGAAGGAGGTGCCACTCATGTTCGGAGTTAAACCGGGAAGAAGGACGCTCGATCTGATTCTTCCCGTCGAATATCATTCCTGTCGAATATCATTGGGCCACGCAAGAACCGGTGCTAGCCTTACGAACCAACCCATAATGTGCCTCCTAATCTTTATGGAAGCTTGTATTTCGAAGTAGCCTTGCTAAACACATCTGGTGAGCAAATGCTGCAAGAATAAGGCGTAATTACATTAATTCGTCTCATAGTGAATAGCGCCCTTCTCAAGGATTTGTATACGTCGATGGCATCACTGTCGCACCCGCAAACGTCACCTTTTTCAACTTTCCCACGTCCACCCCATGCAGGACACGCACATTCACCGGATGAGACTCCTTGTTTCTCCCATAGACTTGACGAGAATGCTTACTCAGCGCTCGTACCTCGTCGAGAGAGAGTTGGTTTCGGAGGTTTGTCATGTTGATACCACAAGTGCGGCAGAAGGTTTTGCTCGTCAGCCCATTTGCAAACGTGTAACGACCAATGGCATCCTCGGACCCTGAGAGGACTACGTTTTCGGGCCTAGGGAAGAGCCAGATATATGCGTTCTAGAGTCCCGGTTTAGAATGATGAGCAGATGAATATTCAAATTTGAACATTGAAGGACACAACTAACCCGAGTGCAGATGCTACAGTTGCATACAATTACCACCCCTTCGTTGGATTCATCTAATGGCTTGCATGAGAGAGCCACGGTAACTGCACCGCAGTGACAGCTTCCAGTGTACAACTGGCCGCCTTCGACATTTGGCGGGATCTCTCCTTTGTGCGCCGGAGGCAAATACTCTGCTCCAATCTTGGAGTTGAAGATGCTGCTTACTGTCACTTTTCGCTCTTCCCCTAACTGTACTTGTCGGCATAACTTACTTTCTTCGTCCCAACGGATCCACGTCGACATTCTGCAAGGCTCGTGTCTGTCCGTTCTTGTGAGCAATACGACTATATGAGCTAGATCCTTGCCACAACTTACATTCAGCAACAATTTCAAGCGTGGAGGGCCATTAGGCATCCTTGAAAGCAAACTCGTCGCGCATTTGGGACAAAACTGTAACGAAGTTAGCAACCTCCAGATGCCCATCGTCCATTCCCGGCTTCTCATACCTTGTGAATCTTATTCCCCGACCCGAATGTGTACGATTTGAGTCTCTCCTCGGTTCCCTTGACGATCCTAAAGTTGCTCTCTTCGTCTGTCAAAACGTATAGGTTTCCCGTGCGGCTGCAGAAGCTGCAATCGCATTCCACGACGCTTTTTAGTTTGGGGAGGTCGACTTCATAGACGAAGTTGCCGCAGTGGCAGTTGCCTCGATATGTGCGCCGGCTTGGCTGGTCTTGGGCCATCGTCATGATGAATGTGAAGATACAAAGCAAAACAACGCCGGCTATACTAAAGATGAAGGGATGCGCACGAGACTATCCTCTATGAGTATCGTGTGAATTGATCAGAACTGCCTTGTTCTTAGAAAAGTGAGGCTTAATATTCCCACTTAATGCGTGTAGAAAAAGAGCTTCGTTCCAAATCGGTGCGGCGTGGTGTTTCGCTTCCGACCTATTAAGCCTCTTGCAGTTGTCACTTCCCCAACAAAGGACGGCTCAATATGCCAGACTAGTGTCGGATTTCATCAGCTACCAGACTGTTTCCTCCCGACTAAAATGGGCCAAGGGAAAGAGAAGAGAAGGAAAACGTTGAGCGCGCCAAAACTGGCAGTCGGATTCTGACTGTGCCGAAGTGGAGAATTATCCCGGTCAAGATTGGTACTAGTATTGCAAAATATGGTCTCTTTGGAGGGCGACGACCCGAAAGACGAGGATGACGTTGGTGTTTGTACGTTGAAGACCTTACTCAGAAGACAGATACTATGCTATATTATAAGCAAGTGATTTATAGCATCGTCATGACTCTGACCGCCTAGAAAAGGTGAGCTGCGGTGTGAATATGCACGGCAGTACAAAAGACCGAGGCTTTGCTTCTACGGATCCTACATACATGCAGCTACGTTCTGTTGATTGCACTAAGCCGGAACAACAGCACGTTGGCAATGAGAGAAGGAGAAAGTAGCTGATTGATATTTATCATCTAATGAGCTCAGCAGCTGAAAGAGGGAATTGCTTCAGGGGCGGATGAATTTGTTGGCAACGTGGAGGATTGTGGTGGTCCACTTTTGTTCACTAATCACGGTTGTCGAGGTGCGACTTTGTTGAGGTAGAACTTGATTGCTTTGGGGAGGATAGGAGGAGAAAGTTGTTGGATAGTCGAGAGTTGAAGAATCGGATGGTGGTACTTGGATTGGTTATGCGGATCGGTTTGGGATGAATGTGTGGCTGCTGCTACGTCTTCGGATAGCCACCAGTTGGAATGATACTGAATTTAGTGGATCGGGATAGACGCAGTAGATATAGATAGACTTAGTGGATCAAGGCAGATGTAGTAGATGGTGATATACATAGTAGATGGAGATTCACATAGTAGATGGAGATGGATGTAGTAGACAGACATGGACGCGATAGATCAATATGAGCAGCTGCTATTACTATGACACAAGCACGTTACACCTCCCTTCTAGCCATCCCCCCGATTCCTCATTAACCTCATCCCAGGTTTCCCAAACTTGCTTCGCATGTTCTTTTATCCAAGCGATAGGGATTATCACATCGCCCTCTCCCGGGCCTGGATCCCGTAGGAACAACAGCTGGAAACTCAGTATCAAGTCACCACTTTCCACAACCTGGTAGGCCGATGGACTTGCCCAGCTTCCAGCGATTGTAATTCTCTGCTGACAGCCAGGGACTTGCACAAGCTCCTCGTCTCGTCTCTCTTCCCACCTCTCGATGATTAATGTGCGCTGGTCTGGGACAAGTTTCGACAAGATGACAATCTTAACATTGTGATCCGAGTCTGCGAACCAAGCTCTCGCCTTGCCTCGCATCTCTCTCAAAGTCTGGGAGTATCCTGCATCAAACACAATAGTTGGAAACCTAGGTCTAGGGCGTCCTTCCCTCGGCCCCCCAGACGAGTCTGCTTGTTTTGCCCCTGCGCTGCGGGTGGGATTTCGTGTATTATGGAAAGTCGCGTGTCCTTTAATAGCCCATCTTTGTCCCAAACCCATCAGAGCAATATGATGATAAAGTTCTCCATACAACGTCCCGCCAAGTTCTTCGTGCACTTGTGTTGGAACCGTTATTATTAGACACTGACAGTCTTCATTGTAGACAGAGAGGTGGATTTTGTGCGTCTCGTAACCTTCATCTAGCCCCTTGAAAACCGTAGGAGACACATCTAGGAGAAAGTCAGGAAGGAAGGCAATATATGGCATGGTGAGATTGAACAAACTGGTGACGCGCAATGCATCTCCTGGTGCGGCATCGATCGCTCTGATCAGATCTCCAAGGTTCGTGAATCGGATCGTTCGCAATGAAGACGGCGGCTCTTCCACTGACTGTAGCATTTTGACTTGTGCGTGTATCAAATTTACAGACGCCACCGGATTTGTAGTAGTAGGAATAAAGCTTAGCACAGTGTTCAGGACATGCGTATTTGGACGTATGATTCATCTAGTGTAATGTTTACGCAAATTCGCCCCATTAAAGTTTCTAGAACAGCCTTGGTAAACACATGTACATGCGGAACACAACAAACATGTACTTAACGATATACGCGTAGTGTTACTCCAAAGGGTTGTTGTAAATTACCTGATACCCAGCAGATTCCGTCATGCTTCTTGGTGATCGCCGTCACGTCGGCTGGTATGACTTCTCTTGGTGCGTCATCGAGAATCCACGCGTGCTTTCTTGCTGGGTCTTTGGGTCCTGCATGTTTGGAACATGCTTTCCGTCCGAACATCTCTCGTATGAACCAGAAGTGTGCCCATGTAGCACCATTTTGAATGGCGTTCTTCTCGCGTTCTGCTTGCATCATCACTATCCCATCGGCTTTGTGATGGCAGACAGCTGGGCGTCCGGAAGCTGAATGGCATCATTTTCTTCAGGTCGATGCCTGGAAAAGAATCATTCTCCTTGGTTTTGGAGAATATGTCGATGCGATACCGGTTGGAGTGCTCTGACGGATCTGTCTTGTTGTATCTAAACGGCCAACTACCTCTCCAAAGTAGATTTAGATAGCCTTGGGTGTCTTGCAACTAATTCCTAGCGAGGAATCTTTTTCAAAGATTGGCGAGTTGTGGTGTTATTTCATTTTACAAGGTGACGCTCGTCACAAAGCACCCGTTCTGAACTTGTAGTGGAAATGGAGAGGTGGGTGTCGTTGCATGTACATATGTATGGTGGGAACGCCCAGGGTTACCATATCGGTCACTTCCTTTGGGGTAGAATGCGCTGAGTAGTTCGGGAGTCCTTTTAGATAGACAGATGTGACTCGCGTCGTCGTCAAGTCAGCCTTAGAAGGGTAGCGGTATGACCCCATATTGATCTATCAAGAAATGGCGGTCTATGTCCAACTAGGCAAATGAAGCTATCTAGAAAGGAAGAAGGAGAAGAAAGAAAACAACAGAAGACCCAGTCTTCTATATAAACGTCCAACGGGGCAGTCACAGCTTACAACATAAGTAAGATCACGTAGATCCACACGTGATTCTCAACACCTCCCCTCAAGCCTCGCTGCCCCGGCCAAACTAGAAGAACAAAGTCATCATAACCTTCCAATACAACTGTGCAGTTTGCGGCTTTTCCAGACCTTCCTGTCCCTTCCTGTCTTCCCAAATAACATCCAAATAATTCCTTTCCTTTAGTCTATCATAACCATTCCCAGCAGCTTCATAAATCTCGCGTGGGTGGTCTTCTGGAGTGGCTTCGTCAAGCTATCCGCCGTTATCTCGTCTGTGCGGATCTGTTGTATCTCAAATGATTCTGTTGAGAATCACGTGCCGTTGCACGTGATCCTCCTCTGTAGCAAGCCGCGACTGCCCCGTTGCCCGTTTGCTAGAAGACTACAGGTCTTCTGTTGTTTTTCCTTCCTCTTCTTCTTCTTTCGATAGCTTCGTTTTGCCAGATAGAAATAGAGCCCTATTTCTTGTCAGATGCGAAGGCGGCTCGATGGACATCATCTAATGGGGGAATGTTTTGGGAAAGCTTAGAGTCCGCGACGGGTGTGTCCCCGATCTATCATTCCAGTTGTTCCTGAAGCAAGCCCATGGCCTCTCCAACTCTCTGACCCAGGCTTGCCTCAGCGATCTAAGTTATCATGTCTGAATTGCTTTAGGTGGGCTTTGAATTCGCGGTGTTGGTTGATGTATTCGACCATGACTGACTGCACGATCAAGGGTCCAATTCAGATGGGCAGTATTGATGAGTGAAGTTGCCATCTTCCCTGCCCGTAATACCACAAAATTGGGCAAAAACATTCTGTCTCTTCAATTGCTTTGCTCCTTAGTCTCCCCGCAGGGTCGCGTGTGAGATGTTGGCATCGTGCCAACACGCGATATCGCATGATCTCTTCTTCAGGTATCACCTTTGCGTGTCCAGTGCTACCCTCCTCCATGATTCATCTATGGAGTCCTGAATGAGACATCGAACACGAATATGAGAAGGTAGTATCTGGTAAAAGCATATCTCCGCCTTTACCCAGCACCATGTGTTGGTACCGAGGAGCTCTTCTAGGTACTCAGTTAGTAATTGCACGTGTGGGCTTGGACCATGAGCAGTGGAACTGATGTTGTCTTACCCAATTTGCCGTATTCAGATGTAGAATCGAAGATACTTAGACATGAGGTTCCAATCTGCGTTCTGATAGTCTCGCTCCTTTTTTGCTAGCATCAGGCAAATGGCTTCACGAAGATGAAGCAGATCTTGTGAGCTCCGATGTATGAGCTGGTATGTTGTTAGGCAGGTAGGAAAAGTATCCAATGGAGAGAGGACTGCTCTATAGCCATATGCAATGTGAAAGAGCTCATTTAGTGATTGATGGACTGTTTTGCCTAGGTATTTGTCCCGCATGCGCTGCCCAGCAATAGGCACTGGGGTAGCTGTCATGGCGTAGACGATGCATAATGTTGAACAAGATGCATTGCCTCTTAGTCGGCCGGTTTCTCCAAGCAGCCAAGATGGATTTGGCTCTTCAGGTTCCGCACGCACCCAAAGAAGAAAGAATGGTTCAGGGAGGATCATAGCTGGTGGTATGGGAAAAAGTCCTGCCAGGTGCCTCTCTCATTCGTGGACATGGCGGTAATAGAGAGTCCCGTGGATTCTGAGGTGTGGAATGATTGTAATAGTTTCTTGTGCTCAGTCGTTAGCATTTGTTTGATGGATCTGGAGACATGGTGTGACAGTGATGATGGCATCTCGGTTCTTGAGATAGCCGTGGGGGCTATGGAGGGATCGTGTGTCTTTACCTTTGATGACGTTTGTCTTGCCAACAAGTTTGGTCAGACCCTGTGCTTTGGTGGTCATGATTGCCAGGCGCTCCCACTAAGAAGCCTGGTTTCTCTGTTCGAACAAAGTCGCAGACGACCTCCCGCTTGGTGGCTTGGAGAGTCGTCTAAGTCGCGGTGAAGCTGTAGCAGACATGGCCTTGATGTGAAAAATCTGGTCTGAGGCTGTGTCTGTCCCCATGTTTTCCGATTCGAAATTCTTCTTTGCCATCTAGAGTACCGAAGTGGTCAGCTTGAGACTGCCGAGGAAATCGGAAACGAAGACACAGCTTACCATCCGCATTGCTGCGTTTATTTTGTGTGCGTATGCAGTTACCACAACGTCCATACTGTATCTCTTGGGTGGGGATGCAGCCTATGAATGGACCAAGCCCTTACTCGCAAAAATCACTTGGGCCATGAGCGGTATTACCTCGCTGTTGAATAGCACCAGCAATCTCGTTTCCGATCCCATGGATCTTGACACTTGTTGGGTAGTCATCTGGCCCGAAAGTCAAGTCACGTTCCAACACGCTTCACGTAGTCGAAAGATTACCGAGTCGGTTTTCAGTAGTTGGATTGGTGTAAGCATGAATGATGATGCTGCATGCTGAGTAGTAGTGAAGAGAGTCAACGATGAAAAACACCCATGTCTATTGTGTTTTCTGTGCTTGTGTCTATAAGTGAAGTGTAAGAGCACGAGTTCTGTGGGTTAGTGAAGAATGGAGAGAAGACAGCGAGGGCATCGAGAGTTTATATAGACGGCTACATAGACATGTATTTTGTAGACTTGGGTGTTATTCATGATATTTTCAAGGCAGACCAAGAACGCGTAATTGGAAAGTCGGTCAACGGACGATTGCTTCTGAGTTGTCAATTCACGATGCTGCATTTCCCTGTTTTTTGTATGAGATGGCCGTGTTACTTGGGGTTTTGTATGCTTTCTTAATGCATGCTGCCGTGAGATGAGTTGTCACAAGATGAGTTGCCACACCCAGTCGATCCATCTTCATATGCCTACATGAGTGGCCATATCAATATACCGTAGCAATCTCCTTCTATTCCATCCAACTCAACTTACTGTATAGTTCACATCAACTCCATTAATCTCCATCTACACATTCTGCTCCGCCCCTACGTCCATTTCCATCCATTGCCGTATGTCACTACCAACAGCCAACAGCCAGGTTCACAACCCAGCAGCAGATAGCCGGCAACAGACAATTCACCACATCTGCCGGCATGCGGAGCAGTGAGCCTTTGGCCGCTTGAGTCAATGCGTCGGCGATGGCTGTCAAACAAACCCTTAATCGACATTGACAAATTGAATCCATCGCAGCATCTTGGCCCAGGCATCAGCATTAAATCCCCCTGTGTGCTCCATAGCGCTGTAACAATCTTCCCAGGCACTGCACATGGGGCCTCTAGCGGGCAAGCGTGGCTGCAGCTTAGGCCATTTCCCCCCTAGTTGTAGTGGCTGTGTCTAAGGCGTCTTCACTAGGCAGAACTTCAACTCTAAACCTCCAGCCCACATCTTACCGTTGACATCAGCACTGGCAATTGCTCGTATCTGCCGTGTCAAGGCGTGACTCAGCCTCCGCCATTGGACCGATTGCTCATATGCAAACGGAACGTCAGCCGAGAGGCTCTACGGCAGATCGACCCCCCTGTCGGCATTGCTGTTTCGTTCCTTTCCGGTGTCCCTTTCTGGCAGATTGTTGGACCTGCTTGTTATGGCACTTGCTCTCGAGTGTCGAGGCTGAGAGATGAACTCACGATGAGCAATGCCTTGACGATATACGAGTAGCCCAAACTCTACCAACCTCAGACGGGCGAATCAATCCGACGGCAAGTGAATGATAGACCGACTTTTAGCGCACCATGCGAATGCAGGCATGCCGAAGTGGAGGTTCTCCAGCCCAAAGCTCGTGCGGCTGAGGCCGGCCAAAGTCTACTAACCCCAAGATGAGATGGCTCTGAACAATCATTGCATCTCTCTGCATTATAAGTACAAAGGATGGGTTCTTCAGTTGAACATCATTGGAAGGGCGTCATCGGCTGTCTCATTGGTCGAGTCTCTGCAGCGTTTCCGCTCGTCTTACCTCCCCTCACCTCCCTTTGGATGGTGTCATCTATTTTATCTCAACTTCAAGCGAGATTCTGCGGATAGACACCTCTGAAGAACCTCGCAGCCATGACCAATCTCAACAAACAGAATCCGGATGCTGGCGTTCCGGTTGTTCACGCCCAGCACGAGCAACTGCCCATCCGTGAGGAGAAGCCCAAGCAAGGGGTAGCGGATCTGCCTCCTTATGACGCTCACGCCAGCCCTGTTGACCTTCAACTCCATCACATTGCTTCCAAGGATGCTCTCTTTGTCAAGATACAGCCTCCCAAGGAACCCTCAAGGCCTATTAGCCATGTGGCCTGCGACGTCGTCCTAGTGATTGACGTATCTGGGAGCATGTGCTCAGCTGCTCCTGTGCCTGGTGAAGGCGCAGAAGAAACTGGTCTTTCCGTCTTGGATTTGACCAAGCACGCAGCATTCACCATCATCGAGACAATGGATGAGAGAGATCGTCTCGGCATTGTGACGTTTGAGACTGAATCCAAGGTGGTGCAGTGGCTTGAGCCCATGACAGACACCAACAAGGAAGAGGCTCGCAAAAGAGTCAAGGCCCTGAAACCAATGGGCTCGACCAATCTCTGGCACGGTATGCTGGATGCAATTAAGCTCTTCAACAAGGAGCAAGACAGCCATCGCGTGCCAGCCATGATGGTCTTGACCGACGGAGAGCCAAACCACATGTGTCCTTCAAAGGGCTACATTCCGAAGCTAAAGTCCATGCCTCCTTTGCCCGCCACCATTCACACGTTTGGCTTCGGGTACAGCCTTCGATCCGGGCTGCTAAAGTCCATTGCCGAGTTCAGCGGCGGCAATTACGCCTTCATTCCCGATGCTGGCATGATCGGAACCGTCTTTGTCCATGCCATCGCCAACTTACAATCCACCTTTGCAACAAAGGCTTCGTTGAAGCTGAAATACGCGGCCACACTTGAGATTGAGGAGACAGTTGTTGATACTGTCGACAAGCATGCTCCGGTTGATATTGGCAATGGGCAGAAGGAGTTGACCATTTCCTTGGGAAACATCCAGTACGGACAGTCACGAGACCTTTGGCTCCGCTTCAAGGGTGACGCACAGGAAAAGCAGGCCTTAGTCGAAGCCACTCTCAAGTACGAGGAGACTGAGAAGCCATCACCAGGATTGGTCTCGACACGCCTCGGTGACGATGCCCGTGGCGTGGTGACCCTCACCGATAAAGAAGTGGTATTCCATGAATCACGAGCACTCGTCTGCAAATTCATCTCGTCTCTGTTCCCACTCGCATCGGATGGAGAATACAGAGCACTGACAGCAGTAAACGAGCAAACCGAACATCGACAACAGCTAGCAACGCTCATCGAGTCTCTGCCCGGCCGCGAACTTACCGACGATCTGAACAAGGCTCTGATGGATGATCTCAAAGGCGCAGAGCCCAGAGGTCAGATCAGCATCGCCCTATCGACGCCGGAATTCTTTGTCAAATGGGGCCGGCACTTTTTGCCATCGTATGTCAATGCCCTCAGCCGGCAAATCTGCAACTCGTTCAAGGATGCGACACCGCTTCAATTCGGCTCTCAGAGCCCACTGTTCATCGCTTGTCGTGATCGCTTGGACAATGCCTTTGACAACATTCCGGCCCCTGAGCCATCCCGGGTCATTTTGCGTAACAGGGGCAGAGTCAACAGCAGCAGCACCACCTCTCATACAACCATGGCCAGGTACCGGAACTCCTCTGGCGTGTGCTTCGCGGGCTCGACCACCGTGGAACTAGCTTCGGGCAAGATGACAGAAATCAGAAAGCTCAAGAGCGGGATCCGGGTGCGCACGCCTCTCGGGCCGAGAAAGGTGGCCATGGTCCTCAAGACAAAGGTGTCGAGCGAGGTGCTCTACCGGATCGGCTCGCTGCTCGTCACACCGTGGCACCCCCTGTCCATGGACGGCAGGAACTGGGACTTTCCGGCCAACATGTCGGACATTCCGGTGCTTTACACCGGCTTCATCTACTCTGTCTTGCTGCAGCCCGATAGGAGACCAGATGCTCATGCCATTCGCGTTGCCGATACCTGGGGTGTTACGTTGGGACACGGCATCCTGAGGGGAGCAGCTGATGTTCGAGCGCACGAGTTCTTTGGCGACTATGTGAGAGTGCGGATGGGGCTGATGAAGCTAGAGGCTGCGGGCAGGAAAGGCGTCGTCAGAGGAGGAGGCATTGAACGGGATCCTATGACGGGACTTGTGAGAGGATTTCGCCGCATGTCGGAAGATACACCCATTGAGAAGAGAGTACAAGTTTGATGAAATAAAGGGGCCAAGGTTTCCATCTACGTAGTGAAAAGGGGCAAGTCTGAAAATTCATCCACAGAATGTCTAGTTTACGATTATGAATATCAACATCATATACATCTATATACAACAAATCAATCTACTCCCTCACAAACAATCCCGCCATGCCCATCCCCGTCCCAACACACATACTCACAACACCAACCTGACCCCCCTCCCTCCCCAGCCCATGCATCAACGTGCTCGTCATCCTCGCCCCCGTCGCCCCGAGCGGGTGTCCCAGCGCAATCGCCCCTCCGTCAGGATTCACCCTCCCCCTCTCCCACGCCTCCATCAATCCCAGCTCTCGTAAACAATACACGACCTGGCTCGCAAACGCCTCGTTAATCTCCCACCGGTCGACGTCCTCCTTCTTCAACCCCAATCGGTTCAGCAGCTTCGGGATCGCCAGCGCCGGCCCGACGCCCATCTCGTCGGGGTCACACCCGGCCGTCGCCGCGCCGACAAACTTGCCCATGATGTTCCCGCCCAGGCCGAGCTCCGTGGCGGTGCTCCGGCGCATCAGCAGCGTCGCCGCCGCGCCGTCCGAGATCTGGCTCGAGTTGCCCGCGGTGCTCTTCCCGTCGGGCTTGAACGCCGGCTTCAGCTTGGCCAGCGCCTCGGCCGTGACGCCCGCGCGAATGCCGTCGTCGCGAGTCACCGTGACTTGCCGCTCCTCGCCCACGGCGTTGCCCTGCTTGTCCACCTCCTGAAATCGCGTCGTGACGGGAACAATCTGCGAGTCGAACCAGCCCGCGTCTCTCGCCCGCGCCGCCCTCGCATGCGATTCCGCGGCGACCTGGTCCTGAATCCCGCGGTCCACGCCGTACCGCTCCGCGACATTCTCCGACGTCAACCCCATGGGCATGACGCAATCCCTCACCCGCTTCGTCTCGGAATCCCTCAACGCAGGCCAGACATCCACCGGAACAGCCTTGCTCCCGTAGTTCCGCGTCATGCTCTCCATGCCCGCCCCAACGCCCACATCCGCCATGCCGCTCTGGATCTCCGCCGCCACCAGCGCAATGCTCTGCAGCGAAGACGCACACGCGCGGTTCGCCGTGAACAAGCTCGTGCTGTTCGGATACCCGGCGTGGTTGAGCGCCATGCGGCCCGCCTTGGAGCCGCCCAGCTCGGACAGCACGACGCCGACGCCGACGTCGTCGACGAGCGCCGGGTCCAGGTCGGGCACGGCGAGGCGGGTGGCCTTGAGGACGGCGGAGAGAAGTTCCTCGGGGTAGGCGTCCTTGAGGTGGCCCTTGTAGGAGCGGCAGATGGGGGTGCGGAGGGAGGAGAGGATGACGATGTCGGAGGGAGCTTTGGAGAGCACGGCGGCGAGGCCTTTGGACGACATGATGTCCGTGTTGGTGGTTTGTTTTATGTGATGTGATTGATGTTCCTCTCAACTGGGTTGCTCACTCACTCACTTGTTCACTCTGCGGATGTGTATATATGACAATAGAAGAATACTAAGGTAGGTATAAGAAGAGATGAGATGAGAAGTATCATGTAGTGATGAATAATAAAACAAGGAGAGATTAAAGACTAAACTCTCACGCCAAAAGGAAAAAAGGAGTAATGAATTCCCAAACTACCGCCCAACTGCTCATAAATAAATCACCCATCCTTACCAATCACCATATAATAAACAAATTGCCATCGTCCTTCTTTTACAAACTCTACAATCTCCCCGGCTCCGGCTCTCCCCCTCTGTGGATCCCCTATACTACATGTATTTTTCTAGCTCTTCTTCCCCCCCGTATCCGCCGCACTGGCAGTTGCTGTCGGCAATGGGGTTTCCGCACTGTGCCTCTACCCGGTTTGCACGCAATGCCTGCTACGAGCACAGTGCGCATTTCATAGGACAAGTCCGGAACTTGTATCCGGCAGCGCTGCCGCGTCTGTCCGGGCCTTGCCGGCTAAGCTCTTATCCCCCTCTCTGAACCAACTTCAATTCCATTGATCTGTTTGACAATTGACGACGACAAATTGTATTTGCTATTTTACTTCTTCACATCACGTCCTTCTTATACGACATGTTGTAACCAAATCAACTGGCCCGCGCCTTGTTGTGCTTTGCTGTGTGCTGTGCTGTTTCATCCCAGCTTGTGCTTGCTCCCCCCCCCCCCTTAGCCGATGCCGTCCGACGATCCCCGTCCCGCCTCATTCTGTTTGCCGCTCCAAACCCTTCCAAGGCTCATCTCAAGCCAAAGTAAATAAAAAAAAACAAATGGTTGTTCATCATTCGTGAAGGGGAAAAAAAAAGAATTCCAGAAATCCAGTTAAACACGCACGCACACGCAAACAACAAACCCACAATGTCAACCCCCCCCCCACATCCGGCCGTGATTGTGTAAGAAGACCATCTCACAAAATTACACCGCTTCAATCTGATAGATCCGACCCAATTTTTTCTTGTCCCTGTATATCAATCGATTCTTTCATTGTCCGTATTGAATGCCCAGCCCAACACGGCGGCTTTCCGACGCAGCTCCGCCTGTCCTCAGCTTCTTCTGCGGACTTTCCATCTCATCGGCTCCGGCCTCACCCTCGGCCGTCAGTTTGCGCTTCTCAGCCCCGGTCGCCGTTTTACTGCCGGCGAAGAGCTTGGCGTGCATTGCCGCAGATTTCTCCGCCGGTCCTGCCGTGCCATCCCGGGATGACGCCGCCTTGTATCCCTGGCCGGGGTGCCGGCGCAGCATCTCGGCCGCCGCCTGGCTCGCCTGGCTGTCCTGGATTTGCTCGTCATCCTCTTGTGAGCTGAGCGGGACCGCCTCCGGGGCATCTTGGGTCGACAGTGATTGTACTGCCTTGGCCGATTCGATGGCCTGTCGAGCAAGCTCCTCGTTGTCGTCGGCCGAAATGGTGCTCTCTCGTCTTCTCCGCCGCGACTGTCTCTGGGAGGGGGGTGTCGTGGGGACGAATCGTCGCTGCGAATAGCGAGACCTCGGCTCCGTCTGCGCCACTAGGTTCACCGACGGTAGCAGGCCGCTGTTGTCTCCACGTAGTCTGCTGGAGGGAGTCGTCGGGAGCGATGACATGGATTGGGCGTTGCGCTGGTGCCGTCTGACCAGTCGAGAGGCAGGTCGAGCCATCACCATTGGCGTTGACGGCGCGCTGTTGTTGTTGGTGGCGGCCATGGTGGCCGCGTTGTTTTCTTGAGATTGGCTCTGGCTCATGGCTTCCAGCAGAGCCGACAGCCCGTGCTCCCGTCCGTCCGTCTCTTCCCGGTGCAGGGCGCGAGATGCCGTGCGGTGTTGCTGCTGGTGCTGCTGCTGTAGTGGCGTCGATGTGATGACCTGCTTGGGCGTCAGGGCGTTGTGAAAGATGCCGCCCGGGCTGCACAGCATGTGAAAGTGCTCGCGGTTCTCGCGGATCCGGTTCAGCAGCATCTCGCGCTCCTCGGCCAGCGTCATGGTCTCTTCCTCCTTCTGCTGGATCACCTTCTTGGCCAGCTTGACCCTGCGGCTGAGCGCCTCGTTCTCCTCCATTGCCGATTCGTACCACATCTTCATCTGCAGGTATTTGTTCTGTATTGACTCGGACACGGTGCTCAGCTCTCGCTTGGCCTGTCGGGAATGCTCCGCCATCCGCAAGGCGTCCACTTCACGGCGCACCATGTCGTGCTCCACCGCGGCGCGCTTGGATTCTTCGTCCGCCTGCAGGCTCAGCAGGTTATACTGCAGCTTATGGTGCGCTGCCTCCATCTTGAGCTTCTGGTTCTCGGCGATGCAAGTCTGCAGCATGGCGCGCAGCTCCTCGGCCGATGCCTCGAGCACTCGGTGGGGTGCCGGCGGCGTGTAGTCGGACTCAATGTCTCGCTCACGCATCGTGTTGAGTATGGTGGCGGGTGGTGAGAAGAGGGCCGACTGTTGAGAGGTGGAGTAGGTGCGCCTCGAGGCACCGTTGCTCGCCGCGACCTGCGTGGACGGCGGCGGCGTCAGCGATGACGGAATCACGGTGATGGCTGGTCGGTCATCCATGACCTCCGTCTTGAACGATTGGTTTGCGTCAATGGGCGATCCTGGCATTTCTGTAGACGGGAGCGTGATTTGGGACAGCGGATGAGCGCCCGTCTCGTGCTCTTGAGGGGTCGACGGGTCGAGGCCACCGAGGACAGCGTCCTCGACATTGCCATTGACGCGAGGAGCGTCCACCTCCGAATCAGAGGCCATCGTAGAGAGTGCGGCCCGTATTCCGTATTTCAAGTGGAAATGCGTAGATGTAGATGTAGATATCTCGAGAGCGAGCGAGTAAAGCAAGCGGTGGGCGAGGCGCCTTTTGGTCTGCTTCTGTTTCGTTCTGCTTTCTCTCCCAAAGCTCAGCTCTGCGACTCCAAGGGAGAGAGAGAGAGAGATGTGGATCCTGGTGCGACTCGCCCTTCGAACAGAGCAAACAGAGACACTGCCAACGGGGGCCTCGTGACTTGGAACCGTGAACCGTGAACCGTGAACCGCGAGTCGTGAGCCGTGAACTTTGGGGGCCCAGCTGCCAATCCGACCAACAAGCGCCCAGCGTGCGACGGCAACAGACTAGCAGTCAATGCGTCTTCCGGTATCGCGTCGTGCCGTGTCGGAGCCCGAGGCTGGATCTGCGCAAGATTGTCGTCTGCAGCGTCGAGGGTTTGAGGTTGAGGTTGAGGTTGAGGCTGAGGCTGCTGAAGGGGGTCAAAAGAGGTGGTGGCACTTGAATGGTTGCAGTGAGTACGAGTAGGAGTTGGCACCAGTCAGATTCATGCACTGCATTCCTCGACCAGGCACGGCAAAAACAAAACTCGAGAGGCTGGCTTTGGCTGGGCTGCTTGCAACGGGCGCTAGACCCGGCTCGGACTCTGGCCCAGCAACCGGTGGGAAGCTTTTTTTTTCCTCTCTCTCTCTTTCTCTCTCTTTTTTTGATTTTTTTTCTGGCTCGTCTCTGGCTGTCAAGGTTCATGCGCTAATTAGTCAGGGAGTGACGCAACACCGAGATTCACCCAGTGCATTTGCCAAAATCTCAATCTCAACGGGTAATTTATCGACTTGCTTTGCAACTTGTATCAAACAGCCTCGTATTATGTTGCAGCTTCATCTTGCTATTCCCCTTCTCTAATTAATGCCCTCTGCACTCCTCTTATGTATATTCTCAGTCCCCCATGTACCCTCATACACTAGAGTAATGTGCCCTATCCACACTCCCCATCCAACCATCCCCTACCCTGTAATCCACAAGAGTCCAAAAAACACCAACCAACTTCTACACGCACAAGCAATTCCCATCTCCCTCAAACCTCTTCCACAACCCGCTTCGGATGAAACACTCTCGCATCCTTCTTCCTCCCAACCAAAAAATGCTTCACCACCCTCGCCACCTTCCTCAACAGCAGCACAGGCAGTATCACCGGCCACAGCACCATGACTGCCATCCACCACAACAAAACCAAAGCCTTGTCTCGCCTCGTCCCCCGAGAATCAAGATACCACTCAGGAACCCATCTGCCGGATTTCCCCTTGCCGTTGATGCATAGGATGCAAATCACCCCGAATAGCAACCACCCAGCGATCGAAATCGGGATCAGCACTCTCATGATTGCCCTGGGAGCATACACTGATTCTTCGCCGTCCGTCGTCATGTGGTGCATGATGTGAGGACCCCATCGTTCTGTTGTGTTGTGCGTGATGATGGTTTGATTGAATCTGCACGGGCCTGCGTCCATCTGACCGGCGACGCATGGCGGCATTGACATCTTTCTCGAGCTGCTGCGTGCCATGAGCTTCGTGGTTGACGAGGTCACCGTATGAAGGTAATGTGTTGTAACGAAATGCGAGTATAGATACGGATATGGAAGCCCTGGAAGCTCTTTTGACGTATGTGGGCGACGATATTGAAATGTTTGATGCTGTTGACCCTGGTAAGTCTGTCTGATGCAAATAACAAAAAGACTGACTGCCTACGCGCACACGCATCTGTAGCGAAGGTCAACCGCAACCCAGGAGAAACACAAGCATATCTTCTTGGCCAGTCTTTCCTTGTAGTAAAAGAAAAAAAAACGCACTCCATTGTGCCTACTCAACTGTGAATAGTGAGGCAGTTGAATGTCCACATTCCATGGCACCTTGACACAACTCACCGGCATGTACTCAACCAAATGGCTACAAGTATATACACATTACTAATTATTCAATACTAATTATTCAATAAGGTATTGCCTGTGCCTTGCTGCAAGCCCGAGTGGTATCTATACTACCATTTCCCTAGCACCCATACTCCATACATCATTCTACCTGTATGCGCAATCGGTCCTCCAATGTGATAATATACAGGTCCGCCCCCTTCCAGGGCAGGCCAAAAATAAATAAATAAGTAGCAGAAAGATAGTACATGACCTTGCTGTAAAGTGAAAAAAGCAGAAATCAGCAAAGCAAAGACCAAAAAATTACCCACCAAGCCTTAGTCCACGTCAGACGAGTCGTCGTCCCCGTTCTCAGCTCTCCACGCTTCCATCTCGGCAGCGGGAACTCGGCCTCGGAGCCACCTCATCGTGGCCGCGGTTCCCTTCTCCAGGATGTTCCACTTGGGAACCTTGAATCGGTTTCCTGCCACCTCGAGCCGCTCGAGCCCGTCCTTTCCGCCCAAGAGGCCGAGCCGAGGATCCAGATGCGCAATCTCATTGCTCGACACATCAACCACTTTGAGGCCCTTGATGGCAGCTGGATCAAGCTCGGTTAGTTGGTTGTTTGACGCAAGCAGTACCTTTAAGCTGGGGAAGCTCTGCTTCAGATCGAGCGGGAGCGCGGTTAGGCGATTGAGCGAAACGTCAATCTTTTCCAGTGCGGGTGCTTTAAGGAATTTTGTCAACGGACCTAGGCTGCTGATGGTATTCGAGCTCAAGTTCAATTCCGTCAGAACTGGCAAACTCAGCTCTTCTGTTAGGTAGTCCTCTCCCGAGATTTTGTTGTGGCCCAGTGATAGAGACGTCAGGGTTTGCGAGAAGAACTGTAAAGATCCGGGGAACGCGCTCAGGAGATTGTGATGAAGCTGCGCCTGTCTTATCTGATAGCTCCTCGACAGTTCGGCGCACATTTCCGGGCTCAGGGAAGACGATTCGGTGCGTGACCGGTCCAGGAGTCCTCCCGGCTTGACCTGCCAGGTTTCTTGTACTTCTACTGTCTGAGCGCGGGACCTGGTAGGCGAATGGGGTGCAGATGTCGGAGGCGTGGCAAAATCATCATCGCCTTCTGATCTGCTGTCCGTGTCCTCGGGGTGGATAGCCGACAACTTGTCCGGCTGTTGCTTCTTCTCCGTTTCCGGTGGACTGATTATGGTGGGGATGGGTGCCTGAACGACTGGCTCCTCGTATGGGGGAGGAGGCTCCAGCCTTGTCGACAGCGCTTCCTTGATCTCATCTGTCGGGGCCGAAGCAAACTTCTTGTCACGCAGCGGGTTACCGCTAAGCCGAAGCAGAGTCAGGCTGTCCATCCGAGAAATCTCAGGTGGGACTACCCGAATGTCGTTGCTGGAAAAGTCGGCCTGTCGCACCTTTTCGAGGCTGGTAAAGCTCAGGGGGATGCTGGAGATGTTGTTCGCATCTGCCGCAAGGTTTACAAGACTTGTCCACGAAGTCATGTCTGGGAGCTCCTGCAGTCGATTCATTGAGAGGGTGAGGGTGTGGACAACGGGAAGTCTGATTGAAGCATCGGCGGGCACGAGACGCGTCAGTCTGTTCACCGAGATATCGAGAGATTGAAGCATTGGTAGAGAACCAATCGATCCATCGATCAGGGTGCCCAAAAGCTTGTTCTTCTTCAAATCGAGCTCGGCGAGCGGGAGCTTTGAGAGCCCCTCGAAGGGAAGCGATTCAAAGTTATTCTCGCTCAGGTTGAGGACGCGCAGCCGAGAAAGGCCCTCAACGTTGGGCGGTAGGGCAGAGACTTGGTTTTTGTGTATATCGAGAACCTCCAGGGCGCTCAGATCCGCGAGGCCCGAGTCCAACGCGCCAACCAGGAGGTTGTTTGCCAATTTGAGATCGCGGATCGCCGTCATCTGGGCGATGATTTCAAGGCATCCATTTTCTAGGCGATTAGACGACTAAAAAGTGTGAATAAATGACCCCGAAAAACATCAACGCCACGGAGATACTCACCAGATTGAGAGTGGTCAACTGGGTGAAGCGGCGGAACCCCATGGGAATGGCTAGCAGCCGATTGCCATGCATGTCGAGAGTCTCGAGTCCTCCGAAAATGTTGCCACGGCCCTCTTCGTCGTTTTCGAGCTCTTCGGGGCTGCGGTCAGGGAACATGGCGTCGTCCAGCGTTTCTATCTCATTATCCGCACCAACCAGCCTGGTCAACTCGACACTTTCTGCCCAGCTTTCACCGGCTCCGATGGTCTCCAGATCATACATTTTCACGACCTCGCTGGGAATCTCTTTTAGTCCTAACGCGGCGATGTTCAGTTTGCCACTAGTTCTTGCTGCTCCGATACGTTGCTTCAGCACTTTTTCGCCAGCATCCTGTCCCTTATTCATGTTGAATGGGTCATCAAATGCTGCATTGTAATCGAACCCGTTCTTTGCCGGAATCGCTGCGAAATCATCAGTCGTAGATGTTGCACTGGCCGTCTGTGCCGGAGCCTGCTTCATAGCCGCCTTCTTGGCAGCTTTTGCCTTGGCGATCTGATCCCGAAGCGCCGATGAGGACTTTTGAGCTGGCTGTTCCGGCTTAGCATCCTCTTTCACCGCCGTAGCGGCTGGCGCGATAGTGCCGTCCCAGGAGGAGATGGGAACTCGCGCATTGTCGCTGGCATCTAGGGCTTGCATCGATGGCTTCTTGCCAAGACCCTGAACTGATGCCCTTTGCTTCAAAGTCTTTGCTGCCGGCTTCTGGACCGGCTTCTGGGCCGGCTTGGCTGGTGCTTTGCGCATCGTGTTTGGACTTGGGCTTCTGACATCCGGCATGGAAGCAGATGGCTTTGAGGCCGCCCCGGAAGCACGGCTAGCAGGACGTAGTCCTCGTGTACTGCTAGAGACGGCGCCTGGGGCTCTATCATTATGAACGATTGAATTTCTCTTGAATAGATTGGCTGATGACATTCTGGGATTCGAGAAGGCCGAGTCGTCAGCCGCACTTGAGCCTGGGCGAGACGGATGTCTTGCGGACCCGTCAGAAGTGTAGCTGGAGCTTGGCCTTGAGGCTGAGCTTTCGGCTCGTGATAAAGGTCGTCCCGAATCAAAGAATGACGAAGATTTCTTGCTCAGAGCAGGAGACGAGGGCAGCTGCGACAAAGTCTCAATAGTGCGCTCGGATAGTGAAGGTTTCGGTGTGTTGATCTGAGGCATGCTCCACCCCGGAGAGGAGAGCGGAGATGCGTTATTGTCAACTTGATCTGGTACGCCGGCAGAATCATTCAAGTATGAGATGAGGATATCATTGGACGCCTCTGTAGAGCCTGCCTCCGTGTCAAACAAGCCCCTATCGGATTCTGCTGGTTCTGCCCAGGGCTTGTACTGCGCTGCCGGGGCGTTGGTGACTGTGCTCCATCTTCGCGATGACGACGATACGGCTCGTACGGGCTTCGACACTGGGGCAGCGGGTTTGGGAGCGGGAGCGCGGGAAGAACTAGAGCGAAGTTGGTTACTGGACGTAGAGTTGCGCAAGGCCGGCGCACGCCCGCTGCTTGTACTGGCAGAGGGGCGTAATTGGCCACGAGAAGCAGAACCTCGCAGCTTTGGGTTCTGGATCTCCGTGCCACTCGATGTATCTCCTGCTAGGCTGTCTCGGGAGGGCCTTGGGCGAAGCGACGACGTGGAGCTGGAAGCCGGAGCCGGAGCCGGAGCCGGCTGGACGATGCCGGAGACGGGACGAGGGAGTCGGGAAGGGCGAGGGATGCCGCTAAGTCGTCTCTGGGAGTTGTCCATCTTCACATGAGTCCCTTGCACTCCGTAGTTGGCAGCTGGATTGGTGATGGCCTGTTGAACTAGGGTGAGTTTCGAGTGTCGATTTGATCGATCATGCAAGGTCTGGTGTCGAGAGGAGGGGCAACTGGGACTCTTGTCAAGACGACACGAGCCAAGGGTGAATGTGTGTAACGAATGTAAGTGTCAACAAATGACGGAATGTAGAGCAAAGCGAGCAATGTCTCAAAAAAGGAGCGACTGAAGAACAGCACACTGCGCGTGTGAGGAGAAGGAGGAAAAAAGACGAAGAGACAGAGTCCCAGCTGCCGGGAAACGAGTTGCTAGATTACGTGCATTGTCATCAATTTAGAATTGCGGCAGCTCATCCCAGTCAGGGGAGTGACCAGGAGCTGGCTATCACGTGGGGTTAATTTATCCCAGCGCTAGGAACAGGCTAGAGGCGGGAGAGGAACAGCACTAAAAGGGCCCTAAGGCGCGTGGCAGTTGCGCTATAGCAGCCCTGGCAAGCCCTGTACTGTGTTGTGCTAGGTACATGTACCGGTACATGAAGCCCTCAAGCTGGGAGAATCAATGTTTGATGTCCAGTCAATGCTTTTTGAAGGCTCGAGGTACCAAGTATTAGGGATGCACATGAAGGTACTCTGGGAGTGCAGGTTGGATAAGTCTTGAACAAATGAGGATTCCGTATGTTCTGCCATCTATTCTCTCTCTGTCAGGTCAATAGTAAATTAGTATGGGGCCAGCGGTCTTTTGGACAGATTTGTTGAAACCGACGATTAATTCAATTCATTCAATTCTACCTTGCTTTGCTAATAATGAGAAATCAACACAACCAAAAACGCAATAAACTATCCAATCGCTTGCTTAGAGGTACTAATCCATCGACCCGTGTTAATCCAACTCGGTATTTGTACATGTCCCACGACAAGTGCCGAGCACAGCGTCCGTCATTCTGGCAGCCAGTCGCTGTCTACCTCATAATCTCCGTCAGAATCCACCACATCGGACAGCTCATATGAGCCGTCGCCAGCATCCTGGCACTCGCCCTCGGAAAATGCTTGACTTGTCGATCCGCTTTCCTCGGGCTCATCTGAGTCTTGCGTCAAATCAATGACGTCTGGCTGTGGCTGCGGCTGCGGCTGCGGCCGTGCCTCGTTCTCCTTTGGAGCTCGGCTCTGTTTCGAGAGCTGTTTGAGCGCTGGCATATGCTTGTGCCGTACGAGTACAGGCTTTGTAAAGGACGCGCGCCGTCTCCTAGCTTGATGTGTTCGGACTGCCAGACTCTTCCGGGGCTCCCTCTTGGGGTTCTTGTGGCCAAGGTTGCCTCCCGATGCCACCGTTGTTGGATCGCCACCCCATTCTATCAAGAGCCTGGACACCTTGTCCCGAATAGCTCTCCTGGCGGCGTCCCGGCCTTGAGATGCTTGTTTGAGGAGCTTGTCGTAGTCTGTGTGGCAGTGTCGAGCATGCGCCTGAACTGCTAGATATGCCTTCTTGTCCAGATCCAACTTTCCCGTACGGCCGACCCGGCCGCTCCGTTTCCTGAGAGTGCGCTTGAGGATTGTGGTAAGATCCTGCTTTGGAATCTTGGGGAAAAGCTTCAGAGTAGCTGCTTCAAATGCATCTTCGGTAGCTGCATCGCGCCGTTGGACAGCGCCACGTCTCTTTTCGCGAGTCTTCTTCTCCTCTGAGCGGACATGCCGTAGAACCCGTATGGGCGCTCTCAGTCCTTCTTGTTTGCCGCATTTCGTCACAACATACAGCGTCTTTTTGGCGGCGTGGGTTTCTTTGCGGCAGAGCGCTGTCATGAAGGGATTGCCCTTCTTGAGAAATCCGTAGCCCGTGGGCATTGGCGTCTCTGAGGAGACGGTTTTTTCAGGCATCATCGTCCAACAGAGAGATGAGGTAGAGATGAGATTTGATCAAGATCTACTGTAGTGGGAATGGTCGCAGGCGAGGGCGGATGGGAAGCTTGAAATAATGCTTCATCTACATCAAAGGACGGATTATGTGACATGGTGAACAATGAATGCGCGCATTTGTCGATATTCTTTGACTGTGAACTTTCATTCGGTAGCTTCAATGTTGCTTTGATGAAACTTGCATGGAATTTGCAGCTCTTTGACGCACTAACAATCGCGCTGTTGAGAGTGACATTTGATGCTAGCGCTGAAACGCGCCGCCCAAGCTCAAGTGCCTTGTCAGTGGTGGGCTAAAAGCAGCTTCAATTTCATCAAAGCAACGGCACATTGATTCACTCATCATCACGTGGTTCATATCAAATCGCTTGTATGATGCAGTGAGAGTGAGAGCAGATCATGAGCGCTATTGGATTCATTCATTTTCTAGACAGTACTTATTTCTAAACTCTCAGTCGCGAAGCTGCCAGTAAACATGTCTGGATTCGGCTGTGCCTGAGCCTGCTCTATCATGTCGACCGTTATGTCATCTTTCTGCTTGGCCCATACCATGTCCCAATGGCCTTTGAGAACAACTGATGCCTTTTTGTCAAGTTGCGAAGTGATGAAATCCTTGAGGACAATTTTTGCTGTTTGGCTTGCTCCAGGACCGAGTTGAATGAGTGAATCAGGGCTGGGAGGCCATTCTCTGCGAACCTGAATCTCGGGCAATTCGAGAGGCTGTAGAGTGCCGTCAGGAGTGATGGTAAGCAGGCCGATAGTTGGTGCAAGAGTGTCTAGCGGCGAGTTGTATAAGAGAAAAGTGATTGGATGTGTATTTCCATTGACGACCGTGCTGGTGATGGTGAGAGGAGATGTTTTGGTCTGCTCAATAGTCACGCGGAGACGGTCGATGGGACTGGAGTTGCTGCTGTGGCTCTCCATTGAAGCTGCTGGCCATAGAAAGAATTTAGCAAATGTAAGAACCAGGCTCAATCCAAAGATGGCGCGAATACTTGGATAATAGGCGTGGCTCATCGGAAATGAGACGTCGGGGTATCAAATGAATAGGTTAAGTGAAGAAAGCAGGAAACTGACCGTTCATGGATTTACAAACATGGTTGGAAACTTGGCAAACAGGGTGAATGCGTGTGCTATGGCTTGGAAGCGGGGTGGTGCCTGAGACTGATGACGCTCATCGACCGGATGTCTCATGTCCGCTGGCAACATGAGCCGTGTCATTGACTGTGTGCGAGATGATTGACCGACATGTTCCTCTCCGAAACAAGACCCCTATCTCTACCTATACTTGGATAAAGATTCAAGCCGATCAACAACACCAATCCTAAACTGCTACCGAATCTACAGAAGAGCCAGTAAACCGTCGTATAAAGATACGAGCATGATAGAGAGCAAAACATCTCGCTTGACTACTCTCGACATGCGTCTCGTACGCCTTTCGGACGGTCGCCTCCGGGTTAGAGTTCTTTGTTCAAGCCATCATCCCCAGCTTCTACTTTAGGCAACTCAGCACTATGCGAGGCACTTTTGTGCATTAATTACGGGAATAGTGCTCCAACACAGAGCTGGAAACAGGGTTCAAAGTTTGATGTTTATTCATAACCTTACGTTATGCTTGTCTTGGGGCCGATTCTTAATCTTTAGCAGGTGGAGTCAAGGCATGGCCAAGATCGATTCCGCAGCGAGCTGCCGAGGCGTTCGGTATATTGGCTAATTATATCTTGATTGAATGATCCAAAGATAACTCTAAGATACCATCACACAATTCCTAACATTGTTGATGAGACTCCGAGACTTGAGTGACGAGACTCGCTACAGTCTCTTAGCTAGACGAGGAGAGGCTATGTCCGGAGTAGCCGTTCAGAGGACCATAATGATGATCACTGCCAAGGATTGTTGGTTCAAGTTCCCAGGCGGCAAGATCATCTACATGATTTGTCTTGTCCTATCAACTACGAGTCCATGTATTCCACCCTACAAATAAAATAGATATCGCAAAGGCTTGGCTGCACCGCATCTCCAACGGGCGAGCTTCCCTGTTGGGAATATCTCCCGGCCAAGACCTTGCACACCACGGGATTTGCCATCTACTATCGCCAAAAACCACGGCTCCGGTACTTGGGAAAGCCCGGAAGAGGAAGGTCATCAGGTTCACCAATTAAGCGTCTGAGCAAGCTTACAATTACGCGGGCTAAACACGCCTTCAATGCTACCCGATCGAGCCGGACTGGCGAGATCGGCTGCGCACGTCGGCGGTCCCCCAGTGTCTGACAGTATGGCAATTATCCTTGACGAATGCAAATTATATGCAGGCGAAATGGACGCCAAGAATCTAACCAAGGGATTGCTCCAAAATCTCTCACTCTCGGATTTCTCTCGGTGGAGAGTCACCAGATCCTCAACAAAGCAATACGAGGTTGTCAACTCCATACGTTGAAGAGATAGGTGCCCTTTCTGAACAGGACATACATCTTCATCATATGCACATCTCTCGTCTTCTAGTCTTCTTACACTAACCTCGTATAGCACGTAGCGCAATCGCCAAATTGGATCCTCAATCAACGGAGCAAACATGTACCGATGATAAGAAACATCAATCCCGTCCTTGGCATAAACGTCGGCAGAGACGCCAAGATGCTGCCGTTGCATGTCTGAGGGCGACACGAAATACAACACAACCGTCCACTTTCAGCCATATATCCCAGAGTTCCAGCACACCGGGGATTTTCGACCTTTTTGGAAGCTGTTCAGGCCCTGTCTCACGCTTATCGCTTGGCGTTGAGGGGGAGCAACGCCCTACTACTGGCCGGAACGTGTATTCATGTTGCTTTGAGTCCGCATCTCGGCACCGGGCCGTCGTTTGTAGTTGATTTGAACACTGAGGCTAAATGCCTTTCTACCATCAGGGCGCTTGTTACTTGCATATGAGAGGAAGCCGCCGATTTCCGCGTATGGGGCTCACCCAGACGAAACGAAATGTGACGTTGAGACGCGAAATAATGAACCTGGGAAGAGTCACGATCTTTGTAAGATTGTTATCGAACAATTGTATCTTGACGCAAATAGATACCGTGATGCCATGAGAATCTTATAGATCCAATCAGACTTGTTGACGAGTAAACAAAGGGATAATTCCCTGAGAACACTGCCGATACGATGGATACGGTGGCATTCGGGCGTGAATGGTTGGCAATTGAGCATGCCTCACCTTGCTATTTCGCCATTCTGCCAACGGATGCCGTACCTAATAAGGCAGCTCGGTTTGGATTGGGTGTGCAAACATGCTCTATCTTTCGTGTAAACCCCAGATTACGACATTACATGAGTGGAAGCAGGACCAATCTGGTGGACGAGGTTGAGAGGCTGTGTAAGTAGGTTGGCCGTTGCTTGCCGTTGACTGGAGATTGATGATGGGGATATGGCCATGGGTGAGAAGAACTTTTGATCGGCTGTCCAAACGAGATGGACATTGCACCAGTCTTGATGATGCTCTTTGAGCTCAGAGTCTTCATTATCATGTCGACTTTCAAGTATAAATAGGTTTACTCATCGCCACTCTTGGATATGGCATCTCTTCATTGTCTCCAAGCATCTCATTCAATCCTCACATCTGTCTGCTCTCAAAATGAAGTTCATCTCTGGTCTCATTGCCCTCGCCGCCTTGGCCTCTGCCGCCCCTGGCAAGGCCCCGACTCCCCTCGACATCAAGCTCGAGGGTGCTGGCAACGCTGAAATCAAGGCTGTCATTACCAACACGGGCAAGAACAACTTGAAGATCTTCAAGACCGGTACCATCCTGGACAGCGCCCCCGTTGAGAAGGTCACAATCAGCTCTGGCGGTATGTGTCCTCATAACCCCTTGGATATTTCCCATAAACATGACGTTGCTAACATCATACTAAGAGCACGTCGTCGCCTTTGACGGTGTTCGTCAGCGCATCTCTACTCAGAACCTGGCTGAGGATGCCTTCCAGCACATCGCTGCCGGAGAGTCAATCGAGGTGACCTTTGACATTGCCGAGGCCCACGACCTCTCCATTGGCGGCAAATACGACATCCAGTCCGTTGGTGCCTTCTCCTTTGCCCAAGAAGAGTCCAACGAGCTCGTCGGCTCTGTGCCGTTCGAGACCAACAAGATTGAGATTGAAGTCGACGGCGCAGATGCCTCTGCCCGCCGCGTTGCCTTTCACCAGAAGCGCACCCGCGTCCAGAGCGACTGCACCGGCAGCAAGCTGTCTGTCACTCAGGCGGCTCTCCGCAACTGTGCTTCCGTTGCCCAGCTCGCCCAGCAAGCCGCCGCCTCTGGCTCTGCCGCCAAGCTCACCGAGTACTTCAAATCTTCCACCAGCAGCGTGCGAAGCACCGTCTCCGGCGTCTTCAGCCGCGTGCTCTCCGAGTGCAGCTCGACCAGCAGCGGCGTCGCCAGCTACTACTGCTCCGACGTCCTCAGCTCGTGCTCCTCCAACGTGCTGGCTTACACGCTCCCCAGCTCCAGCCTGATGGTCTACTGCAACCTCTACTTCACGGCTCTCCCCGCGCTGACCCGATCCTGCCACGCTCAGGACCAGGCCACCACCAACATCCACGAGATTACGCACTTGAGCCAAGTCAAGGGCACTCAGGACTACAACGGATACGGATACAACTTTGTGCGCAGTCTGTCTGCCGCGCAGAACCTCAACCACGCCGATACTTATGCGCTCTTTGCCAACGCCATCTATGCTGGCTGCTAAGCGTGACGCTGATTGAAAATGAGAGGATTTGGCTTGATTAGGGTTGGAATGCATGATCTATACTTTGGATATTGCAATTGAATGAATGATGCACGAGATGAAATGAGATGAATGAACAAAAGGGTTGATGAAAGACTGCGTGTTGGTACATGACACCACAACTTGGATACATACATGTATGTACATACCTGTCACCACAGCCCACAATTACGATTGAGAAATACTTCTTTTCGCCAGGTGACCTGGTGACATGTTTCTTCCATCGTAGCGTGAATTTTTCAGCCATTGTTACGAGTCCGTTTACATGCTCGCAATGCGATGGCCGTGTAAGTCGAGCGTGATCCGGGTGCAGGTACTTTTTCTCGCACTGCTCCCTCAGTGTAGCTGCTTGTACCTACCGGAAACGGAAATCTGCACATTCGATGTCAGGTCCCGTAAATGCACGTTCGTTCACACATGACGGTTGAACAAAGAGCGCAAGCGTGTCTGAATTTTCCTTTCATTTCCTCTCACCTCCTCTTTTTTTTTCGTCGTTCTTTCTTCTTTACCCTCCCTTGGTCGGCCAAGCGTTGCCTCTAAGATGGCCTGATACCACGGGCACCAATGCATTTGATCCAGGCTTGGCCCGTCTTAGTTGGTGATCAAGGGCACAGCACAGCCCGAGAAACCAAAAAAAAAGGAGAAAAAAAAAAAAAAAAAAAGAAGCAAGGGACCTGATGCGGTGGGACGGGAGCACGGATGTCAGATCGTTGATGCCGGCCCAATGGCAAAATGCCGTGTCCCGGCTCGGGGCTCGCCAACGCAGGAGGCGATGGCTGTGCTGATGGAGAGGGACAGACTACGGAGTATTATTGGGGGCTACTCGAGGCACCTAGTGATGATTGAGTTAATGACCTGTGGGCTTGGACAGCTGGGCACATATTTGTTGACAAGTGACTGCACTGCTGTATTGTCGTATCGGGCTGGGACATGTTGTGAGCAATGTCTGTCGGGTCAGGTAGGCAGCATCATCCGTCGATCGAGTCCCATGTATGCCTTGTCGTCTGGTTTGGGGGCACTTGGTCGCAATTGTTGTGGATGATGCCTTGAGAGTCATTCTCTGCCGTTGGGCCCATTTACACCGTCTTGACCGTTCAACTTTTTCAAACCCTCGCTCTACATAAAGCACAGCCTTTGTTGATGCAAGTGGGTTTTTCTGTCGGGCAGAGCATGCAGCTAAAAAGCCTTGATTTGATTTTTACAGGCCCAGCGACGCCAGTGGGGGGGAAGTCTTGCAGTCGCCCAATGTCTTCACGAAAACGTCACCAGGGGCCCCTCACCTGAACACAAAAAATGATCGCGGGTTCATCCCCTTACAGAGCCACATGAGGAAGGGCCCCTGGTGTCCATAGAGTCTATATCTGTCTTCTCTTTGTCCGTCTCGTATAGTTACAATAGTAATTATAATTAGTACCTGAGCAAGCCATCAATCCTTTGTTGGGAATGACTCCAGAGAGGCCGCAACACCTGAGCCCTCACATCTCACCAGCCACATCACATTCCCTCCCGGCATCACGAGAGCCACCCTTGGCCCGGCTCCCTCACGCGAACCTCAGCGAACCATTTGATCCTCTTGCCCCTGTCCGTGACCTCACCTGTGGCTTATCACGGGGCCTCTCTGGCCACTAGCATCATCTCTCTTGGCTGCTGCAAGTCTCAGCTTTGGGCTTGTTCGTACCAGCATCCCCTGTCCAAAACTTGGAACCGAGTGGAAGGCCTCAAGCGGGGCTCAGCACACCAACGTCATCGCCCACTTGCTGCTGGCCCAGAAAGAGGGTTGTTTCATATAACCGGTTGGCCTTGGCCCTTGCTTTCAGTCTCACCATCTTCTTTCATCCTTTTATAGCATCAGGACGAGCCCGGAATAGTTTGTTTGCGGCCAGTAGTTTCACGGAGCTATTGCTATCAGACAAAGAGAGCGACACTGTTCTTTGTTCCGCTGCTTCCTGTTTATTACGGGCGGCTAGACCGAACAGCCACTCAACAGCCAAGGAAGCCTCGTACAGATTTTTGATTGCTCCAGATTTCACCATGGCTAGTCGCGGAGATCGCTGGGAACGAGATCGCCTCGGTGGCGATAGAGACAGGGTTCATTCGAGGGAACGCTTTGTCGAGGAGGATCGACTTTTCATGGCCGGCGGACGAGGCCCCCGAGAGCAGTCCGCCGACCGATTTGACCGGCTGTACGGAAGCGGAAGAACATCCTACGAAGACGATCTTGTCCGTGACCGCCGGTTCTACGAAGATGATGCCCGCTTCGGTCGCCGGCCCGAGCCGCCTCGCGGAGAGCGCATCGTATTGGAGAAAGAGCGCGATCGCGAATACTACCGCGACTCTTCGCCGCGGCGCCCGACTATGGTACGCCGTCAGTCATCGCTCGATACCTATGACCGCCGCCCGCTCCCCAAGTTCTTTGACCAACGCGAAGAGTTGCCGCCGCCGGCCCGGCGCGAGGATATTCGCCGAGAAGAGTACCGCGAGGAATACCGGGCCCCGTCGTACACACCTATCCCGTTACCCAAGGCTCGAGGCCTGCCGCCGGCTCGGCGATATGATGAGCGCTTTTACGAGGACATCCACGTTGAACATGATCGCATCGAAGAAGGTGTCCAGCGCTATCCCACCGAGCGCATTGTTGAGCGAGAGATTATCCGCGAGAAGGAGAAGGAGAAGGAAAAGGAGAAGCGTAGCAGGAGCCGAGACTCTCGTTCCACCAAGAAGAGCCACCGGGGAAGATCGCGAGCATCCAAGTCCTCGACCCGGTCTTCCAGCAGCAGCAGCAGCAGCAGCAGCAGCGGTGGCACCACGCTTAAGAGCGTCAAGAGCGAATACCCGAAGAAGGGAAAGACGAGAATTCCCGCCAGGCTCGTGTCTAAGCGTGCTTTGATTGATATTGGCTATCCCTTTATCGAAGAGGTATGTCTCTGAATATGATTGCTAAACAAGTGTAAGTGTTTGTACGAAGTCTAACCAAATGGTCAATAGGGGAATGTCGTTGTTGTTCAAAAGGCCCTGGGACAGGCCAACATTGATCATTTACTCAAGCTCAGTGAGGAGTACAAAGCCAGTGAGTCTAGTTCTCCTTGAGCAGTCTTGCGATGGGTTGCTTGATACTAATCCGGATACCAAAGGCGAACTTGAAATTTCTGCGGCCCGGTCCTCAGCTGGTGAAATCGTTCGGGAGCGCAGGGAAGAGCTCATCATCGACACTCCAGTTCATGTTCGAGAGCGCCGAGAAGAGCTCATCATCGAAACCCCGGCTCATCATCATCACCCCCCTCAGCCTCACCTTTATCCTCCCCCGACTTCACAGGCCATCATCATCCCCGCGCCTCCTCCACCGGCCCCCGTCATCATTGAGGCTACCCCGCGCGATGTTGAGCTGATCGACAAGACGGTGTACCGTGATATGTCGCCAACGGTGAGCAGCAGAAGCCGCTCCCGCTCTCACTCTCACCACCACCACCACCATAGCAGCAGCAGCGAGTACCAGCTGGTGGAGCGTCATCGATCACGATCGCGAAGCGGCAAAGATATCCGCGCCGAGATCCGAGCCCTGGAGAAGGAGCTATCGCATGGACGAAGACGTGAAGTTGGCGAGAAGGAGATTGTCCGGACCGAGAGACTTCCCAACGGCGAGCTCATCGTCTACGAGGAGCAGGTGGAGAGGTTTGCGTCCCACAAGCCGGCGCGTATCGAGAAGGACAAGAAAGGTAGGATGTCCATCAGCGTGCCAAAATACCGATGAAGGTGCGCCGCGCCATTGATAATTCCCTCTTGCTTTTTGTCGTTTCTTTGGGGGCAGGCAGCTGACCTGGACTGTACAGGACCATCGCCTGGAATTATGCGAGCCATGCTGGCGACCCTGACTTGAGCGTTGCGAGGTTGTTGTGAGACAACGACGTCATGAATTAATGAATGAACGGATGAAAGATGACTTCTTTGGACATTTTTTTGTAGAATGCTTCGCTGTTTTGATTTAATGACAAAGGGTTGTATTGGCTACAGCTGGTTGATGCTGTTATTTTTTTTTATATGTGGCTTATGGATCTGGGTATTTGGCATGAAGGCTTATATATACATATTGGATATATCAAAGAGTTTGAAGTAACGGAATATATGATGTCTTTTCATCAACTGCGGTGTAATGTGTTTGGTGATGACTCAGTGATGATTGAGTTTGTAGATGTAACAAGTGGAATTTGGCAAACATGACAGACTCTTCAGTAGATGCAATTTCAATTGACAGTAAAAGTAGCAAAAGTTCCTAGCCAGCTTCAGCTTCAGCTTCAGCTTCACATGCGATGCGGATTTTGTTATTCCCGCCATTGGATTCCGAGGCTACAAAAGAACCCCGTCCGGAGCCGTCCCGTAACGGCAAACGCTGCATGTACCCATTTGCCATAGTACGGAGGAGATACCCGTCGTAGGATTTGCGATATGTGATTACAGGGACAATATGCATGCGTCTAGAACTCGCGACGGCTTGGAGATGACGCGAAGGAATCGGGTACAGTAGACGAACCCCGCTGGGACAATTCATTGATAATCTCACGCAATCGCCTCATCTCGTTCAAGAGATTCAATTCATCTTTGACTTGAATGGTGGTTGATTGGGCCAATCCAGTTATACAGCAGAAGGCAGACTAGTTCGCAAAGAGTGAAGAGTTGATGAGTTCCATACAACTCCAGCTCTCAGCTTCACCATGATCATCTCCAAAGGCGCCATTGCCTCGGGCATCCTGCTCGCAGGCAGCGCGACAGCTCATCTACGGCTTCCCCCGTTCTTTGCGGCCAAGCAGCACGCTCTGGGCCCTTCTGCCAAAGCCCAACTTCAAAGCTTCGGACTCGGCGAGCAGCAGCCATTGACCGGCTCAAACATGGGAACGGCCTCTTCATCAGACAATGTCCCTGCCTTCAAGGCCGGCCAATTCACTCTGACACCACAAGACGACTCTACATGTGCCACGTACGGCGAATCTCAATGGACCGGCACCGTCGACGTGACGGACTCGCACCGCCTCTTCTTCTGGTTCTTCGACAGCCGCAACGACCCCGTCAACGACCCCGTCGTTGTCTGGATGAACGGAGGGCCCGGCGGCAGCTCCATGCTGGGCCTCTTCAACGAGCTGGGAGCGTGCTGGCTCGAGGCCGGCGCAAACACCACGGTCCCAAACGACTTTGCCTGGAACAACAACGCTTCGGTGCTCTTCCTGGACCAACCCGCCGGCGTCGGTTTGTCGTCCCGCTCCCGAGACTCTCCCATCCAAGCATACGACCTCGACGGCGCCTCCGACTTCCAGACCTTCCTCAACATCTTCTTCGGCGAAATCTTCCCCGACCGCGCCCGCCTGCCCATCCACATCGCCGCGGAGTCCTACGGCGGCCACTACGGCCCGACCTATCTAAATCATATCCTGGACTCGCGGAGGTTCAACTCTCGCGATGCCTTCCGCGGCAACATCACTTCGCTGATCCTGGTCGACGCCGTCGTCGACTTTGCCGCCCCCGCGGTGGGCGTGTACGAGTTCCTGTGCAAAGGGTACGGCCACCACGGCAAGATTATGAACGACACGACGTGCGAGGCGCTGAGGCTGAGCGTGCCCAAGACGTTTGAGCTGGCGAGGAACTGCGACGCCAGCAGTGATGGGTACGAGTGCTGGGGCATGATGACGTTTCTGGAAGAGGTTGTGCATCCGTATTACTATGCCGAAGTCGAGGCAGGCAAGAGGAATCCGTTCAACGGCGAGTCAAGCTTCTTCCAAGTGTCTGAAACCGTAATTGTCTAATATCTTTTGCAAAAAAACAGTCCATCTTCCGTGTCCCAACTGGCCCTTCTGCGCAGACGTCAGAAAAGGCAACATGTCGGCCTACATCAACCAGCCACACATCAAAAAGGCCCTCAAGCTCCCCCCCTCCTACATCTTCCAAGACGTCGACATGGTCCTCAACTCCGCCTACGTCCTCTCCAAAGACCCCTTCCGCACCACGACCCGCGAGCTCGCCCGCATCCTCGACGCCCACCTCACCCCCCAGCTGGGCGACATCCGCGTGCTGGTCCTGCAGGGCAACGAGGACTACATCGTCAACACGCCCGGCAACATCTGGGCGTACGAGAACCTGCGCTGGAGCGGCCTCGCCGACTACCGCCTGGCGCCGTGGCGGGCGCTGCCGGAGAGCACGGCGGCCACGGGGTCGTGGAAGAGCTCCGGCCGGCTGGCGTTTGTGGCCGTGGACGGGGCGGGACATACCGTGCCGGGGGATGTGCGCGAGGGCAGTTATAGGATTGCGCAGGAATGGCTCGAGGGGGGATGGAGGGCGTGAAGCAGTCTTTGGTGTAAGTAGTTTTTTTTTAGCAGCAAGTCTTGAGGTTGTAAGCATGTGAGCCGAGGCTCATGTACAAAAGACACCAGACGAGGAAGAATCACAACGTATCAAAGCCAATGGCAACTTGCGTACAAATCATACGCATCTTCGTATTTCCGCTAGTATTACCCCAGACCAAAAAGATCCATCTCAGACGTGGGGAAATGACCAAGACAGTTTTCTTCTTTAGCTTCTTTAGCACCGGCCCGCGTTTCCAGCCACCATCTCCACGCGGGAACCATCCTTTCTTTTCTTTTCTTTTCTTATTTCTCTTCTTGCTTTTAACCTAATCCATCTTCCAACTTTGCCCCTCACCCACGAGCCGAGGCAAGATCCCATCCCCCCGTCTATATGCGTGTGTCAGGTCCAAGACTCAACTTGGTGGCTCAACGTTTCGTCTTATAAAATAGCAAGTCACCATCCACAACTATATTCTCCCGTACATTTCCATTCTTTCTTCTCATGAAGAATTTCTTTCAAATCTTGAGAGCCTAGATTCTCAAAATCCCCCAGGCAATTCTTACTATACCTTGTCAAATATCCCCCCCTCTGGCCATGACCATCCTCAACACCACAGAAGCCCTCTGGGCCCGCCTCGTCACAACCCACGACCCCCATACCATCGACTTCACCGGCACCCTCATCATCCAATTCATCTTCTGGTGGATTCCCTGCATCCTCTTCATCTGCCTCGACTCCATCGCCCCCTCCTTCTCCGCCCACCACAAAATCCAACCCGCCCCCAAACAACCCTCCTCCGCCGACATCCTCCACTCGATCCTCATCTGCACCCGCAACCAAACCATCGTCTTCGCCCTCCACGCCGCCCTCCTCCACGCCTCCTCCGTCAAGAACCGTCCCCCGAGCATCAGAGTCGACCCTCGCTTCCCCCCGCTCCAAGAATTCGCCTCCCACCTCGCCCTCAGCGTCCTCGCCCGCGAAGTCCTCTTCTACACCTCCCACCGCATCTTCCACTGGCGGCCCCTGTACAAGCGCTTCCACAAGACGCACCACAAGTTCACCGCCCCCGTCGCCTTCTCCTCGCAGTATGCCCATCCCGTGGAGCACCTCGCGGCCAACGTCCTGCCCATCTTGCTGCCGCCGCTGCTGTTGGGGTCCCATATCCTGACCATGTGGGTGTTTGTGGCCTTTCAGCTCATCGAGACTTCGACGGTGCACAGCGGATACGATTTCTTTGCGGGAGCGGCTAGGAAACATGATAGACACCACGAACGCTTCGAGGTGTATTATGGCGGAATCGGGCTCCTAGACTACGTTTTTGGTACGGATGAAAGAGAGGGACCTGGGAGAGAGAAGAAAGAATGAGGCTCCCCATTGTTGCCTTCTCATTATGCCTTCATAATAACTCATTTGGCACATTGTTTGCGTTTTCCTGTATATAGCTCTCTTCAAAGGTATACATTCAAGTAAAGTCTTGCTTCATAGCATGCGTCACAGCCCCATGGTAAAACAATAATCACGTATTGCACGCTTAGACAGGTAAAACAAACTCTGATGTGTATCAGTAATTTTTTCAAAGGACAAAGGGGGACAAACAAGAAAAAGCATAGAAACCCCGCCAACCAAAGCCCAATGGCTCATCGAAAGCGCATATCATTTTTGAGTAAATCATCTCATCGCGGCGTCCGTCGCCAGCAACCGCAAACACAGGAAGCAAACGCCGCCATCCCTAACCATGGGCGCCATCCCGGCCGTGCTCTTCTTGTTACATTGGTCGTTCCAAAACGCTAAGCGTACCCTTAATATACAACAAACATGTCCTTGGATTTATCAAAACAGCATCGAGGATAAGAGGTCATTCGTTCACACCCGACTACCTTTTCACCTTGCCCCCTGCACGTGTTATTTACGCCGACTTATACGTCTCCTTAATCTTCGTATACAAGACGGTGTCGTAAAAGTTGTAGTGCGAGTCCAACTCGCAGAACGGATGTTGCGAAAGAAGCACGTCGGCTGTTGGCCGATCAAATGGACTCCTGCAACTCCTCATTAGCACCTTGTCTCCGCTGCAAATGATCCCCTTTTCAAAACTTACACTTGGAAGCAGTCCTCCATAAACGCCACTGCAAAGGGGCCTATGGTCTCCTGGATGTCTTCGGGAATTGGGGGCCTCTCTCCGTTTGCGATCTTGTAGATGGCTCCGACGGCTTCCTCTTTGCTCCACGGCCGCCGTCCTGCAAACATCTCCAACACGACGCATCCCAAGCTCCAAATGTCCACCTTGGCGCTGTATCCTTCGTTTTGTGACCGGATCACCTCGGGTGCCATCCAGAATACGGATCCCTGCATATTGTTTGATTTGTCGTTGCCGTAGATGTTATCCGTCTTCTTGGAAATGCCGAAATCGCTGATCTTACACGTTCCATCTAGGTCCAGTAGAATATTGTCCGCCTTCAAGTCTCGGTGCAAAATGCCTTCTCGATGGAGATAGGCCAGCCCAGATAATGTCTGCCGCGTGAGGGATGAGACGACCGATTCTTCAAACTTGCCGTGCTTGCGTAGGCATGAGCCGATGCTGCCACCAGGAATATATTCTAGGAAGATGCTAATGCTGGTTTCCTTTCGCTCGCACCCCAAGTATTGTACAATGTTGACGTGGTCCAAATGCTGCATCGTGTCGATTTCGTGATCCAGAGCGGCCACGAGTTCCTTCATCTTACTCTTGTCTCCTCCGGCCGCTTTGGGGTTGACTTCCACTTCCTTGACGGCCAAGAATTCTCCGGTTGTGGCATTCATACCCAGATAAACGCGTCCATAAGTACCCTTACCAATAAGCTGGCCCTTGAACCACCTAAATGTCGTCTGTCGCTTAGGCAAAGTATCTTGTGGGATGTCGCGCGGGAACACCATGCCGCCGCGCTGGTCTGGCCGAATCTGCACAATGTTTGCGTTGAACATCTTGGTGCTCTTTCGGCGCATGATTCCGGTAGTAGTGGCGTTGCCCGAGTTGTGCGGCGCGTGCGTGAATCGTTTGTTAGCCTCGTGGGCACCCCGAGCAACTTCACGGATGGACTTCATACGCCCAAGACCGCCAGATCGCCTCATGCTCTTTTGAGCCACTGTTTGTATGGATGGGCGACGGTCCAGGGCCTTCAATGTCGATTCGTCAGAGCCAAGCGTGTCCCCTCCGTCATAGATGGATTGATTGGAAGACGCGACGGCGGGAGGAGGATTAATGGTGTCTTGATACATGGCTGGGGCTTGGAGAGGAGGCGGCGCGCTCTGCTGTGGCGACTCCTCGACTTCGGGGATTGGAGAGGTTGTCATCTCGGCCGAGACGCTATCCTCAAGAACAGGCTCATCGAGGTCGTAATTAGGGAAGAAATCGTCGAGGTTGTTGAGCAAATCATCGGTGGGAGGTCGATTCGCCCATACATCCTTCTCAATAAACGACTTGCGGCGGCCAAGTTTGACTTCCTTGTCAGACTCCCACGTCTCTGAGCCAGGGGTTCCAGGAGTTCGACGGGAGCCATTTCCGTTCCGGGACCAATCGTCCGCGTTTTCACCTGTCGATTTGGGGGAGGTAAATGTGACTGAGAGAGTTTTGCTCTTTGGCCGCGAAGTATTCACAGTCAGGCTAGGTTTCTGCGCATGTCCTGGCCTGCCACTTGGTTCTTTACCCTTTGCTCTACCGGCGAGCGGAATAGCAAACAAACCATCGTCAGAATCGTCGTCGCTGTCATTGGCAGGCGGCTGACGGCCTTGGGCAGATGAGGGCTGCTGGGTAACAGGTGGTTGGGTGAATTGGACGTCTGTATCAGTAAAGTCCAGGTCTGGGCCGGGGGATTTCGGGTTGGTAGGGGGTGGGGATGACGGGTTTGCCATGGGCGGCGGCCGGGTTGAGCTGGGGCTGAGCTCCGTAGGGGACGGCGGCCGTTGCCCTATCATGGTGAATTTAGTAACTGATTCATCATTGCTTAATACTGAAGCCGCCAAAGGGGGTGAAGGGGCAGGTGAATAGTCAGGCACAACAAAAGACATGTTTCCCGGACTCCAGGTAAGAGTTTTGGGAGAGCCCGAGCCAGGACTTGGCCTAGCCGAGCTAGTTTCACGAAAATTAACAATAGACATAGCTTTCTTACCTATCGGCAGCTGCTGCAAGCCGTTGCTGGCTGCGATCGGTTGTGTTGCAACTCTGTTGGGCGACGCTCCACGCGGCCCGTTGGCCGTTGACTGTCCGATAGCCCCCAGATTTCTGCCCATGCCAACCAATGCCGCGCCTACGAAGCCGCCCATGCCCGCGGCAGGTATATTGAACTTTTGTGGCGACGGCTTTTTACCGCTCTCCGACGCCTCTGCTTCAGGCGACGCAGACGATGGCAGAGGGTATCGCGGCGTTGCATGCCCTTCAGCAGCGTTGCCGTTCATGTGCCGTCCCGTCTTCTTGCTAAGTGAGTTCGCCTTGATCAGTGTTGCGGACGGATCACTTGGCGGTGCCGGTGGCCGTCGTTGGGGCAAGAGGTGTTCAGGCTTTCTGTCTTCATACGGCGACATTCGAGGCTGGTCGAAATCAACATTCCTACCCACAATGCCAAAACCTACAATGGACTCGGGCGGCACAATGGGGCTCTCCTTCATATTAGCCTGCTTTTTCTTTGCAAGATATTCGCGCTGCTTCCTTGCCAACTCAGCTCTGTACTCGCTCGCCTCCTGAGCCAAGGCACTCTCATCCACCTTGTCCGACGTGAGCGTGTTGGATCGAGACGTAGGCGGGGACGAGCTGGATCTCTGGCGTCCATTGAGACGTGCATACGCCTCTGCATCTATTCCCGGCGGGATGGCATCTGGCGACAACAGCGTTGGCACTTCACTGCTCAGACTGGGGGTTAGTGCGTTGTGTGAAGTAACAAAAAACTTGAGCGTCCCCGCAGAATCAGCCTTTACTCGCTTGGTGGTTAGAAGCTTTTGATCATCCAGAGGCTCATTGTGTTCAAACTGGCCCAGTTCGGTAGCATATATGAAGGAACTCTCCATGTCGGGAAGACCGAGGTTCAAACAGACGGCTTGACGAATATCCGCGGCAGTCTCCGCCTCCGTGATATCGCACATGCGGTAGTTCCAGTAATCCATAGTGGCCAAGACGAATATTCTGCCCTGGGCGACATGATGTTTTGGTCTGTACTGTGAAGTGATGCTAGATGTGTCCAAGTGGGCGTCACTCGCATCGGACCCATGAGTTGCCGTCGGCAGGGGCCTATAGAGTGCCGGTGAAGTGGGGGAGTCGAGATCATCTGGCGAAGGAAAGGCGCCATCAACTTGCTGGCGCTTTTTCCTGGACAGGAAACTAAGAAAACTCTTGTTGTCTTTGGCAGATGAAGGAGATTCGGCATGCCTGTTAGAGTAGCCGTCTTGACTTCTCGACGCAGACATCAACTCCGCCAAGCTCATGCCTCGATTCATTAGCCCAATTGCCTCTGGCGGAATTCCCGATCCATATATCGCGGCGTTGGATGCGGCCGAGTCCGTACTATTCCTTGAGCGATGGGTAAACTTGGATGAGCTTGGCGACGAGGAGAGAATAGGAGTGGTGGCCGAGTGGAAGAGTGTGGGCTGAGGGGCCGGGCTGCCACCTGGACTGGCCGCGTGTTCGCCAGTGGGACTCTGACGTCCGAGTTCGAGGCTTTTCAAAACTGCCCTGTGGTTCGCATCAGTGCCGTTGGCGGGCGGCATCGTTGTCGATCTGGTTTGAGAAAACCTTCGTGCGGCTATGGAGTTGGGAGGCACGATGGGAGACTCGATATTGTCGGCGGCATCTGAGCCAGCAGTAGGAAGATTGGAGGGTTGGCTGGAAGCTGTAGATTCCTTTCGACCATGGGCGGGGACGGCTTTGGAAGCTTCGACGGGGCGGCCAGTGACGACACTCCTAATTAACCTTCGCATTCGCTTTCCCTCCTCTCTCTCTCTCGGCTGATCCCACCCCGTTCCGCTGTTGGTACACTCCTGCGCCAATCGAGGATATACCCGCTGGTGCATCATACCAAAGTTTCCACGTCCGCCGTGGGCACTGCCCAGTTCCAAGAACTGCGCGCCATAGAGGTTCAGGGATCTGAACGTCTCTTGCCAGTCCTTGGAGAACTGGTTCTGCGCCAGCCACAACAGGACCGTGTCCAGCGGCCACTGGGCTGCTATTTCGGGAGGGATGGTGCTTGGCGCAGTAGCGGTTGTCGGTGCACTCGGTACGTTTGGCCCTTTGGCCTGAGCTCCCATATATGCTTGCTGTTGTCTTTCATCCATTGACATCATGGTGCCAGTGTCGGTCCCGTTCTGCGCCCACGAAGTTTGCGGTTCCTCTCGGCCGAACGCCGGTATTCCCACGCCTTCTCCGTATGTGTCCCCCGTCGGTATATACGTCGCGCTCATTGCATCGGTCTGGCGTGGAGGGGGGGGTATGGCCATTGCCTGCATCGCGGCGTGAAACTTGTTAGGGTTATAGGGCTGGTGGTGGTTGGTTGGAGGCGGCGGAGGCACGGCGTAACTCGGCCGACCATCATACAGACGACCAAAGTTGCCGTGCCAGTTTGGAGCCTGCATCATGCCGCCTCCGGGAGGAGGGCCTGGCGGCGGCGGGATCATGACGCCCTGGGCTGCCCCAGGCACAGCAGCATATCGAATCGGCGGGGGAGGCGGCACCATCATGTTCATCTGAGGCCCGACCATGGAGGGCGCCATGGCTGGAGGAGGCGGTGGAGGAGGAGGCACCTGGAAGGGCCTGGAGGGATCGTTGCCCGAGACATGGCGTTGGCTGCCCTGATACATGGTCACCGGCGAGAGGGGAGGACGCTTGCTTCTCGAGGATGGTTGACAGTGAGCAGTTCAGCCTGGCTCGGGGAGGCGATCGCAGGCCGTCGCAGGCCGCGGTCGATGTTATGCGAGCGGCGCGGGGGGGATGTAATGCTCGGTGTTTGTACAAGGTCGAGAATGTCCGTCGTCGTCAACTCTCGGGTCGACGTTGTTGGATCCAGGTTCTTATCGGAACTTGGCAAAAGGGCTCGGCACTAAGCTGCGGCAGCTGGTCTCGGTATGGCGACACCCAGCAGGCGCCGGCGTCGTGCGGAATGGTCGAGCGCGCGTTGGATGGACGAAGTTGGGAAGCACAGCCTGTGGTACGTCAGTGGCAGAGGCCCGAGTTTTTGGCCAAACATGAGCCGATGGTGGAACAAGGATCAAATGGATGCCGTCGGTCCTCGTACCTGTCGAAGCTTCATAACGTGAAAGGCCCATGTGGATTCAACGGTTACGGGTTTAGTTAGTGGCTGGGGCTTTGGTCGCGCGCTGCCTCTGTGTGTTTAGCGCAGTCCGTCCTTGACTACATGTACCTACATGTGCGAGAGTGCTGCCGTAGATTCAGAACCTGCAGTATCTGATGCATCAATACTTGCAACAACTACAGATATTGCCGCATCTCCCTAGTATCTGATCAATACTACTATATACATATCTATTCTTTTCTGCTGTCGTAGCTACATGCATGTTCCCCTCACTTCCAACACCGTCACTTCCATACCATCTACTCAACTACCGCATGCAGCTCCCACGGGATGCAGTTTGCACTGAGCACGAGCACTGCCTCGCGATGCACGTTAGCGGTGCTCCAGCGGGTGCTTGTGCTTGCTAGCGCCCACCTGCACGAGTTTGGCCCCTCCTCAACCCCTGCCAGCCCCTGCAGCCCCCCGTAGCGTCGCCGCAGTGGCCAATGAGCGGCGCTGCTGCAATCGGGCTTCCGGCCAAGATACGGACACAATCCTCAATGCGACATGGCAATATTCGATGGGATTGAAGGGAGTCGATTCCTCTGGCCGTAATTTACGACGACACATTCGATGCAATACGACGGACCAGCATTCGAAGCTGCTGAATTGACAGCATCTCGTCTTGTTGCCCCCAAGACGCCACCTCGTGCAATTGACTTCCAGTTGCGACGGAAAGGTTGCAGCAACCGGCCTATCGGCTGTCGTGCCACCAGCTCGAAAATGTTTATTCGTGTTCTTATATTGTCATCTCCGCCGGCCCTTTGAAGTATCGTATCGCCGAGCCAATAGAAGAAAAGGCCTATGCGTGACAGATACGAGTATCTGTAACTTCCATGATACAGTCAGCTTTCATTACCGTCAATACACCTATTGCAGGGACCGCGGATTGCGAGGCAGCCCGGCATCACCACCAGGGAGTACATGTACATGTACGCATCCAACCATATCGCCGGCTTCAAGATGGCCTGCAGGGGAATTACGACGCGGGGCTGCGATCCATCTTAGGCGCATGGATCGGTTTGATTCTATTTATTGCCGACAGTGGTATTAATAGCATCCTTGTGCATACATCTACGTCGCTCACCAAGGTACATGTACCATGGATACGAATGTCCGGTTCTCGTACAGTATGATGCCACCACAAGGATCCCTTTTCCGATAGCTTTTCGATTGGTATGGATTTTGACAATTAAACGAAGAGCAGGGATATACATTTGACAGCTCGACGATTTTTCTTAGCATCAGCACTATTTCTCGCCTCCGATCACTGCGATTACCGGTGCCGAAGCTACCAAGGATTACATGTCCTTGTTTAATCCGGTGGAAGGAATCAGTCAGTGCTCCCACATATACGTTCCCTATTCTCATCATGATCCTCTTCTCCGTCAGCCACGGCCGAGTCGAGCAGTATTGCCAAAATGCGGACTGTATAAGGACAGCCTCTATATTAGCGGTCCAGTGTTGTGCATATCCCATGACCCATCTCCTAGGGCTGACAGACCCGTCTCGGAGCTCATCCCCTCCGGGAGCTGGCTAATTTAGAGTGCATATCCTTCCACGAATGACGGCATAGCCATTGACTCCATGCAAGCAGGAATTAACTGAGCAACTGAGGTAGGCTGGGGGACATCCCTGCAGGGGGCCCATACTCGTACTTGAATTCTGTGTCTTCTTTTTTTCCTCTAGAAACACTCAGATGTACTAGCGGATACAGGATGCTACATAAGACATGGGGAAAACCGTCGACGTTTGATACAAACTATGCGTCCAATAGCTACTTTAGCAGAGAATAGATATGTGACAGGCAACAGAAAGGAGCTTCATAGATCTAAGTTTGCTTCTTCAGTCGTTGGTCTCAGGATGTCTTTCTTAAAAACACCATGTATGACGTTGAAAGGACAGAACAAACAGTGCGTCAGTTTACATGTATTCATGAGTTTAATATTACTATAACAGCCGTTGTAGTGTTTTGCATGTTAATGCTAGGCCTTATATAAGTCGTTATTATGAGAGGGCAAATAGTCAAGCTATCACTGGCAGCTTCATAACATTATACCAGGCAGAAGTGCCTGTTCGAGCAGTAGGTGTAAGCAACCAAATCGCAAGCGGAATATTAAAAAGCTCGAATATTTCTTCTCTTGGAATTAATGCCAAGTTTCACCATAGATGTATTCTATATAGTAGAAAGGAATAAGAAGAGGAAGAAGATATATGAAAAAAAAAAAATAAGTAGTACTGGGTTCCTCACTTACATGAACACACTCGGAATGAGTTGCAACCGACCTTACCGGTAAAGAGAAAACAAGTATACGTGGATTTAGACCAAACGGATCTTTATAATCGATCCATTCACTCCATAGACTACTCATACACCGCTTCGCTCGTCAATTCAACAGCCGCGCGCTTGTCGTTCGGCCTCGGCATTCTTTGCGGATGCCGAACTCACTTGTTGCCCCGCCGCCTGCGGAGTTACCCACCCTCGATATTGCCCAAACCAGCAATCAGTCTCTTTCAAGACCAGCCAAGCTCTATTAGATGAGAATGAATAAGTCACCTAGAATCACCCCACGGTTAAATTGAAATGTAAAGAAATTTCTTGAGTAAATATGTATTTATTTGTCTAGACGTCCACGCATTTCCCAGACTTGTCGTACAGTTTCACAGCAGTTCCATCGACCTCGAGGTCACCAACACCGAGATGTCTCGCTCTCTCCTCATCACAGGCGCCACTGGCAAACAAGGCGGTGCCGCCATCAGAGCCCTCCTTTCCAAGAACGCTGATTTCAGACTTCTCGCCGTCACCCGTGACAAAACTTCCCGCTCGGCTCAGAAGCTCGCGAGTCTCTCTCCCAAGGTTACGCTTCTTCAAGGCAACCTCGACGACACAGATGCCATCTTTGGACAAGCTAGCTATTTAAGCAATTCATCTCCATGGGGCGTCTTTAGCGTGCAGGTGATTAAACAAAATACAACTTTGTATCTATGAAACGCCATGACCAATGTCACTTACACGTGAAAAAAAGGTCCCGAAACGAGGCGCACGCGGTGCAGCTATAGAACAAGCCCAAGGAATATCTCTCATCGACTCCGCTCTCAAAGCCGGTGTAAAGCATTTCGTGTACTCCTCTGTCGACCGTCACGGGGACAAGTCCATCAACAACCCAACCAACATCCCTCACTTCCTCAGCAAGCACAACATCGAACACCATCTCATCAACTCCACCAAGCCACAGGATGCCATGTCCTGGACGATCCTCAGACCCGTGGCGTTTATGGAAAATCTCGACGGTGGTTTCGTGGGCAAGTTGTTTGCCACCGCTCTAAAGGCGAGACTCTCACAGAAGCCCCTCCAGCTCATTGCCACAGAGGACATTGGCAAAGTCGCGGCCGAGGCGTTTCTTCATCCGGAGGAATACAAAGGAAAAGCGATTTCACTAGCTGGAGATGAAGTCAATTATCACCAATTGGCTGAAATCTTTCGCGATAAGACTGGAGCTGGAGTCCCCCTTACTTGGAACATTCTGGCGAGATTGCTCCTGGCCTCCTCCAAGGAGATGGGTACCATGTTTTCGTTCTTTGAAAAGGAGGGATATGCTGCGGATATCGAGGCGCTGAGGAGACAGTACCCAGAACTGAAAGATGTGAGGACGTGGCTGGAAACCAGCCCATATATGAAGTGAGTTTCGGGGTGTCGACTGGACCAATTACATCACAAGAACATATACAATGCATGTATGTGTGCCAGGCTTGTGCGCATTTATTTGTCGAAGCGAGTTGACTTGTCACTTGTGAGACATCATCCGCATGACGGCCTAATTTGTAATCCTTTCAATGGCGCATATCCTTGGATATTCTGATAAATCACCACTTTACTAGCTTCCAGATCTCAAAGTATTAAATAGCATCTGCTTTTGAATCTCAGATTGGCTTTTCAATGAGCAGGGATGCCGCCCCAGTAAACAGGCTCCAATAACCGAGATCGCGAAACGTGAAAATGAGCACTGCTTTCGTGTGCTTTCCTGATATGATTGATACTCAAGGTCTCCAAACGGTATGATAGTCTCCGGAGAAGCCAACAAGAACAAGCCATGCTCGCCTACCTTCTGGTTCATTACACCAAGGCAACCCAAGATCATAAACGCACATATCCTTCCTTCAACACCAAGGTAGTTCAACTCACCTGCACATATACACACCAATGTCTGGCGCAAAATCTCAGATATAACCCCCATCACTCCTTTTCCCTCCCACCTCAAAACACTCGTCAGTGTCTTTCATGGCCTTCCCTCCCCCTTTCAGACATCCACCCAGCCTCTCCCAACCCCTCAAGTCAAGGCTTCCCTCCGCCGCCCCCAAAACACAGCCTCTCGCGGCATCATCCAGTTCATCAGAGTTATTTTCCGGGCATGAGCCCCAATCACACCCCATGACATGCTTCCCAGCAAAATAAAAAATGACGATGGGACGCTCTCCTTGTATCAAGACTAAGCATCGCATGTCATGAAACTAGGACGAGTTCCTCCCAGGGGATTCATGAGATGGACGATTTATCCGGTTGTTGGCACAGGGAACTAGGTGTCGAAGTTGGATGCCAACTCAGGGGTCCCGGGATGATATAGTCTCTGAGCTAATATGATCGATATATATTCCAGGGTCATGGACCTGGAAGCAATGTATTAACCCAGAACAGGGTGTAACGGCAGTTGATGCACTTAGCAGAGAACTACAGTTATGCGACTAATAACAATTCTACTTGAATATAGTCGAGAAAGGGCTGCAAGACCATTCAAGGTCTGGGCGTCGTGTATCCCGTTGGTCATGTTTCACCCAAGCCCAAGTCTACTGAAAGATGCTGCGTCTGGCGGCATTCGTCAGAAGTACATCAATATGGACCGCAGCAACAGTTATTAGGGAAGAGTACATATGTACAGCGTAGCCAAATGTATATTCTGCTACCGATGCATGATTCATATCTGCTCAGAATGCTCTCGTCATACTCCTGTCCAAAAAGGGTCAACCATCTATACAATAAAAAACGATACCGAAACATGCAAAGTGGTTGTGCGATCAAATGTCGTAATATAATGCTCCCAGATCCCCATGCCCCTGCTGATTCTGCAGCTGATCATGCCAATGCAACACGCTCAAAAAGCACAAAAAAAGAAAACGCCAAGATAATTACCCTTCCATCGTGTACATGTATCCTAATCCACCATCTTGCCACTCTCCTCAAATAAGGATCAATACTACCTCATTACAGACGCCCAAACTAGAACCCCGGTGAGAAAACAGTGATTGGAGAATCGATAAGTAGAAACAAGCAGCGTGTTATGTATTGCAAATCCCATGAGCACTTTTTGGTGAGGGATATGAGCAGGGCCCCATGTAGCGCTCGGCTGTACTTCATCCGCGTTCTCCGGAAGCGTCCAGATGCTTTTGGTTTCCTCAGACCTCGGCGGAATTTATGGGGTAGTCAGAGTAGCGGTGGAGCGGTGAGGACGACTGATGAGTTCTCCAGTGTCAGTGCGGCCTTGCAATTCGGCGAATCGAGTGGAGGTCGTTCAAGCGTCGTGCCTTGGATATGCAAACTAGCAAGTGGTCGCATGTGTCGTTATACTAGTCGACTTCTCAAAGCCTCATCATTCGTTATTTATCTTTCATTATCCCGCTTTCATTCAGGCCGGGTGACCAAAGCAGCATATCCAAGGGACTGATTGGTCGATGCATTCTGGTGCATCAACACCCATGCCGCCGTGCCCATCGAAAGAGTCGTCGGTGACAATCGCTAAAAGGGCAGGCAAAATTCCTCAACCGATTATTGGCCTGATGCCATCATGGGCTTACGTGCGTATACGACGTAGCTGCTGGCCGTTAGCAAATCGCTCTTTGAGCCTAAATTAAATGCGCGCATTAGAAAAACTTCATCAGCATGTGTGACTTACTACGGCCAGTAGGCGTGGACGCCTAGATCGCGCAGCTCCTTTCGCAGCATGGCGGAAATCACGAGAATCTCCTCTTCTGACCAGCCCAGACTCTTTTGGAATAGCCGCATCGTCAAGCCCTCCAGGTGATTCATCAAGTTGTGTTGCTCCCAGGCTCCAATGAGTTTCAGGCGCTTATCCTTGGCCCAAGGCGTGCAAGGCATCTTGTACACCTCCTCTGTCACACATTCGAATCCTCGTTCCTCAAACCACTGTTTGAACCGGGTCGGGTCATCCACTGGAGTGCCGTATCTTTCGCATGCCGTCTTGGTTAGATTTGCCCAGGACCGAAATGTGCTGTCTTCAGGCAAAGTGCCGTCGTCGCATTGTAGTAATCCGGTGTGACACTGGAATTCGATCCACCCGCCAGGTTTAAGATGTCTATAATTATCGTTAGCCTTTGGAAAGAGGAGAGTGTTGTGATAATGATATGATCCCGGGTGAATTTGCCGTACCTGTATGCTTGGTCGATTAGTTTCGGAAAGTTTCGCACCGATAGGATGAGGTCTCGAGAAAAGATGAAGTCGGCACTATCAGACTTCCACGTCCACGTCTGTTCGATATCGTCGAGTTCGAACTGGCAATTTGGCGGTACCCTTCACGAACTCATCAGCGCTGTTATGCTAGTCGTGGCTCTCTTTTCAACATACCATTGCGGCTGTGTAGGGGCAATATCAACACCAACAACCTGGAGAAAGGGACGTCAGTTCCAGCCTTCCGCATTAATCGGCAAGCATTCAGCTCAGAGGAGAGTCGTACCTGTGCCCCCGGATACTCATCGGCGACCTCGACACACCATATTCCTTAAAAAGGACAACATCAGCAAGCGAGCATGGGGTGAATAGGCTTGTAGTCGAATTACCTGTACCGCATCCCAGATCCAGAATCCTCTGTGAGTTTTCGTTGATCGGTGATAGAAAACGCCGCTGTTTCAGGAGGGAAAAATATTTCTGGTGACACAAATCCATGCGGTCAAGTTCCTGGTCATCCATGGGGAGTCCATACTCTGTGCAAACAGTGTCGCATTAGCACAATTTTTTTTACAGCCAGCGAACGACAATCAAAGAGACGCTGGTAGAAGAAGAGAGAAGAAGAATATTACCCTCTTTCCCGTACGCAGCATAGACGCGCTGGCCTTCGCCCACGACGCCATGAAGAATAGATGAGGTGACGGAAGTCAATGAGGACTGGAAGCTTCCGATGTCGTTACCCTGGTCAGGTTAGAAGGGAATCCCGGCATGTGCAAACGATCTAACAAGCCACTCACCTCGTCGAAGTCATCCGGCGGTGACACCGCAGACTATGCCAAGCGCGCGTGTTAGTAGTTGGCCTGACCAGCCTATTATCGCCGCCGTAGCGTTGACAATAGACAGTCCAATCTCGTCGTACACACCTCATCGGGGGGGATCATTCCGGACGGCTCTGTCATAACAACTAATGAAGGCCGTCTATCGTCCATGCCAATCTCGAGGCCAAGGGGCGGCCCTCGGGCGAACTGACTCTGCGCGCCACTGGCTGGCGGTCAGAGAGGGTTAAACGTCGACTTTGCAGAGATGAAGCCCGACTTTGCTCTGTTTTGCTCCCCCTTTGATGAAAAGTCCAGGTCGGTTGAGCTGCAGCGGCGAAGCGTCTCGGCCAACTTGGATCAACGTGTGGGAGGGAGGGCTGGTCGCCGGTTGCAGCAAGTTAGGCTGCACAGGGAAAGGCGACAGCAGCTGGTGGGCAATAGTTTGGGCAATGGGGCATGCGAGGCGATGGAGTTTGCGAGAGCGTGGCGTCTTTTTTTGGCTTTGGCTTTGGCGTTGCTTTGGCTTTGGATTGGAATTTGGCTTGTGTTGTTTTTTCTCTTTGAGAGTTTTGTGCTTCCCTTGGTGTACTGAGTACCTTGTACTTGTTCCCCGAGCGGGATGCGGAACAAAAGCGGCGGTCCGATATGTCCCCGGGACAAGTAGAGTTTGACGCAGGAGTCGGTCGAAACGTCGTCTCAACAAGTCAGAGAAAGAAGAGCACCGGCTATCTGTCTGAGGAAAAGGAAGATTCGAAATCTGACCCTGAAACGGAGCGGACCGGCCCTGCTAGAAGAGGCTGCAAGTGCTGAATGGCCCGGCCGCTCTCCTCTCAACCCATCCACAGCATAGACGAAAGAACAGCTGGAGACGGGGCTTGGCCTGGCAAGGATTGCTGAATAGCACTACAGGTATGTGCCAGGCGAGAGAGAAATCATGGACGGGGGGCGAGGGCAGTGAATTCCTCTTGTGGCCGCTGCAGAATATTACCCTGGTCAAGCCCACTTCAAGGGTCCCGAAGCGGATGTCAGGATGGCCGAGTCATGTGTTAACCGCTTTTTGCGCCCAGGAGACGGACGAGCCAACCTTGGAGTCTATCAGGCAAAGAGAGGTGCGCAATAGGCTGAGATGGAACAATCCGAAGGGAGAGGAATCGTGTGAAAATCCCAAAGGCACAAAGAAGGGCGAGGATGAGGTCCGACTTGCGTGTTTAATATTGGGCACGCAGCAGCTCGGAGCCCAGTACGGGTATATTCATCGTGCCAACAGAACCTACTAATGCTCTGCTGATACAGGTACGAAGTCATCAGTCCTGCGTAATATGCGAGGGCTGTACCTGACCAGTACGAGTTCTCCGTACATACACGCTCGTACATCGAGGTGGTATTGCTGCAGCATTGTGTCCATCACCGGCGGCGACGGCCCCCCCAGTCTGCATACAGGCACATATCACAGCCTAGACGCATGTACAGGATGCTCTCTTTGATGGTCAGCATGCGCACAAACATGCTACAGGCAGTTGCATTATATCCGCAGCCGGAACACCAGCTTCACCACCTTGCTGGGGATGGGCAGCCGCTCGGGGGTTCCATGAAAGGAGATGCCAGTCATGACAGCCTCACGACAGGATCAAGGTGGTCCAGGCTTCGGCTGTCGATGATTGACACAGCTAATAATACGCACGGGGGGGGCGAGGGATATCAAATTCAATGCCATTGGAACTCGAGGTGAGCCATTAACAAGAAGAAGTGCCGAGCACCACCCTAAACCAACCCACACAGACAGGCACACACTAAACAGCAACCACTACGGAGTACAGCGAACATCAAACATCCATCCATTGACCGTTTGGCCCTATCCCGCACCTGGTAAACTGCTGCAGACTTCCATTGATCCGTCGATGCATGCTCACTCACGGTAGGGCTAGCAGCCAGCATGAGGCCAATGTGACTGGCTGGGTAAACGGGCACGGCAGCCAGAGGAGCGGCCAACAGCGCCTTGCTATAGCGCTCTCCAACTGGCTGACAGGGGCCAAGGCCGCTATTTTCGCTCTCCCGCCCCGCCCCGGGGCTAAAAGGCTAGCGTCCAGCGGGGCTTACGGGTGCTGCTCAACTTTGCGGACAATTTTAGCCACGAGCTCACGCGGCGGCCAACGCAACTCAACTCAGTTCAATGGCGACCTCGCTACTACCGGACTCGGTGCAGACTTCAAACAGAGGCGTCTCGGCAATTGGATCCCTCAGCCGCCCCCGGGGAAGCAGCCGCTACACTATCGCTGAGCTGATGCCGGCTCAAATGACAAGCGTGGAAGCCATTCCCGACATGGACCAATCCGGGGCTGTTCGCGGAACGGGCTCCGTGTGGGTTACGAGAAATTTCGTCTATACGATGTTGGCAGATCATGGCAGATTCCACAAGAGCCACTTCTCTAGCTTCCCCGGCCGTTAGTGCTTTGTCGTGCAACAACACGCAGCTGGGGTGATTTGGCTGAAGAAGACGTTGGACGACCAAACGTCGGAAGGGCCGAGTTCGGCTGCCTCGCCCTCGTTTGGTGAGCCCGGAGAGACACGCTGGAACGCGATACAGGCCGAGAGCGGTGTACCAAAACCCAGCCCGCGCAGCTGAGGACGAGCTCGGGAGCATTACAATGCACGGGTTACGAGGTACGAATGCAGTCTGCTGCGCGTTCAGCAGGCATTGCGCATAATCGCCCAGGCACTACACGTACCTGGTTTGGTTCCTGGGCAAGCCGTATCCGGGCAGTGATGGATATCAAAAACCTGGAGAGAACCTTTGGATCCAGCATTGCCCATGCCCTGATCGCCACGGCTTTTTAGCCTTGCCTCCATCGTCCCCTAGGGCCGGCCGGGCGATGGGCAAATTGTGGGCATTAGCCCGCATCAATGGAACGTCTTGACTTTGCCTGGAGCCTTATTTTCATTGGAGAGATTACGCGGCAAATCCTACAAGCATCACTTGCTTGCGCGGACTGCATGATGAAAAGTACGATGAGGACTTGGTCGCATCTAGGTACATACATGTACCATACCCGTCGTCGTTTATGCGAAGCATCAGCGCCTGGGCCTGGGTCACACTCTTCACTTACATGTTCATACACGACGATGCTGATGGGTATCGCAGAATGCTTGGCGCCGAGCAACAACAACCACCAGTGCTCGTACTCTTCAAGTTGGCCGACGTCTTACTCAACCTACGAGTATAAAAAGATGCAGGGGCTGGTGAGAAGACGGCCCTACCCGCGTCTCACTCGGCAGTCTGACCCTGCTGTCATCCATCGCTCCCGTCGAGGAAAATGGCATCAATGCCTGCCCGCGCCCGCAACAAAACCTTGTGCGAAAGATGGATTGTCTGGCCGCCAATGGTGTCCACTGCCAGTTGTCTGGTCCGTCGATGGCGCGACTCTTCCCACGTGGCCTTAAATTGCCGAGACTTGTCACAGCTACGAGTATGCTTCGTGTGTGTGTGTGTGTGGTGTCGTCGTCTGCAGACTGAATACTCGAAAGAGCAGGTACCTGCTGCCGCTCTCAAGCGATACTCCCACACACACCGCGCTCCGAATAATTCACGTTGATACAGCTACTCGAACGGGTATATGTACTAGGCACATGTACGAGTATGCACTCGGAGAGCATCATCCATGTGCATGCGCATGTGCATGTGCGACGGCGTAGCGCCGTTGTATCCGTCTCTCGATACCACCTAGCAAAAGGACGACGACTTTAGCTGACGAATGTCCTTTCTTGCCGGCTCAGCATCTTCTTCATGCGTCTCGCATGTCTGGCTGCTAAATGGCCTCGGGGTTGCCTACTGTACCTCGAGCAGGGGGGCTCCAACCGACCAGGACAAGCCCACGATAAGGTAGGATCAGGCGCAACATTCACTCAATTCGGAGCCCTGGCACACCATCCCTCATGCGGTACTGCCCTCCATCTATCCATCCACTCCCTTGTGCCTGTACTGCATGTGTACCTACGAGCAGTACTCGTGTGTGCTGCATCCATTGCCTGTTGGTGCTATGGAGTGCTCTTCAGGTACGTGGAATTAATAAGTACTCCAGTATATTACCAGAGAAACGTCTAGATGCCAAGATTTCGAAGATCCAGAGCCTTGTTGCCGCCAACAATAATTCCAGCAATCACAAGTGCATTTTCCGCCAGTTGTCCAATTTTGGAAATATTCTCGATACCAATATTCTCCGTGCATCATCAACGAGAAACAAAGAGGAATCACAAATCAATGCGACTCGTATCATCAAACCAGTCATAAACACCAAAGATCCCATTGCGACGTTGGCTTGGTAAAAGTCTAAAGACCGCTTTCTCAGCGCTGCCTGGAGCCCAGAAACCCTCAGATCTGTTTTAGATCTCATCACACGCACACATGCATACACACACACAACTCATCTCAGTAAAGTTAAAAGTGACAAAAGACAGCCCACATCCATGTGATTTGATCTTCACGGCCTGAAATTCAAGGTCGTCACGTCGTCTTGTGCCAAGACAAATTACATCTCCTCCATTCGCATGACGTATCGCGGGCTTTGCGACTGGGGGTCGAATATGGAGGGCCGTGGCTTGCCAAGCTGGACAACTTGCATGACATCTGACTCAAGCCGACTCAAGCTGGACATTGTACGGGAATGAACACTCGTATGAGTTGTGAGAGAATCCGGCAAGGATAGTAATGCGTAGAATCTTTCTTTTTTTTTTCATCATTGCTGTTGTACATGCCATATTCGTACATTCTTTTTTCCCCTCCCCTCCAGCCACATCTATGCGTATAAAAAAAAATTCATGAGCTTTACATCTTCCCAGTCAACCAATCCCTCTCCTTGTTCCTCGCCGCGTTTCCGTAGCCCGTCACCGGCAAGTCACGCTTCTTCAGCTCCTCCTCAATCACCTTCCAGCGTCCCACGGCAACCTCCCTGTCGATGGGCCCAATCTTGCGCTCGTGCACCGTGACGTTGGCCAGATCGTGGAAGGCGTTGCGCTTCTCGAGCATCTGGGCTAGTTTCAGCGGCTTGGGGTCTCTGGTCGCAAGGGTCAGGATGTGCTTGGCGGTGTTGGCGGCGGCGAGTTTGGCGTCCGGGATGAGGATTCCGGTGAGTTGATAGAGACGCTTGCGGAGCTGCGTAGCACACAGTTAGTATAATTGCCACGTAAAACCATGATTTTGAATCGCGAATGGCATACCGCAAATCGTAAGGAGTCATCGAGCGCAATAGTCTTCCATGAAGGATCCCATGACTTGATCATCTCCTTTGCCTCTTCGACCGTCACAGCCGTCGATGATTCTGCCTCTTGAGATTCACTCGTCAAAGCCTCCGCAATCGATGAAGCGTCTCCCTTCAGAGTAGCCTTGCCGTCCTGCACCTCAACCTGCACGGCCAATGCCTGGTCGAGCTCGTTCCTAGATCCCCCCTCAGACCACTTCTTCGTAGCCCATTCTGAGAAGACGCCCGTCTGCTGCAATGCCAGTGCCTCAACAATGGCTCGTCGCAGGTGAACCTCCAGGACTTCCCTTTCCACAACCTTGTCCGCGCTGCCGAATCCCTTGAAGACACTCTCGTCGCCCCAGTGTCCCGGCTGCTCCCACCATGTGCTCAACGCCCCAATCTCCTCCAATCCTTCGGCATCCGTAGCGGGCACATACGACGGGTCTGACGACTGCACCTCCTTCTCCGCCGTCGCCTCGGTCCTCCTCGCGGGCAGGGTCAGCCTAGACTCTTGCACAGCGACTGGCGTCCTATCCTGGCGTGGCCGGCTCTCAAGCGCCTCCTCGGGCAGATTCGACTGTGCTTCAGGCTCCATCCTCTGCGTATAGGGATCAGCCGGACCAGGAGCCTCGCCCTTCCAGAGCTTCCCCCGGATCCATTCCGTATTCTTGCTGTGCGCGGGGTCGGTCGTCGAGATGGCGCGGGCAGCGGCGAAAGAAGGTCTGGATGCGGCGCATTGTGACGGGATGGCCAATTGCAGAGACTGCAGTCTCCGCATCCTCGTTATTCGTGCCATTGGCGAAATGTGTAAAGGGAAACGCCGTGGTTGAAATCTTCCCCGGCGTCGTCGACTTAGAATTTTGATAACGAGGTTCAAAGCCGAATTGCAACTTTTCCTGATATGGGGCCACAAGTAACGGCAGCCGACAGACCAACCAGAGCGCGCGATACTAGCCAAGACCCGCAATTCCGCGGCCAGCCTCGCTCGCAGCGCATCTCGGCCTTGTAAAGCTGTCTCGAAGATGCCGTAATCCCCAGAGGACAATCTACTCGCGACAACTCTCTCAAACGCTCTCGGTGCCCTCAGCCCGCGAGTGCGATTTGCTGCAACCAAGCACCGCCATGGCGCGAATCCAGCTGCTGGTGCTTCTCCTCGCTGCGCTCATTGCGCTAGCCTCCGCCTCTTGTAAGCTCCCGTTGAAAGGGCGAACTTGCGAGAAACCCGCGCGAAAACTGACAAGGAACCGTGAAAACCAGCAGCGCCCAGGTTCTGCAAGTGTACATGCTTCAAGAACAGCACCATCATCCCCCTCGGCCCTCAGCACCAATCCGGCCCGCGATCCCTCTCCCAAGCGCCCTCCCCTCTTCTCCAAGACCACGTCCGCCGGTCGACAACGTCATCGTGCTCCGAGTGCACAAAGGCGTTTTGCCTGAGCCAGGGCATCAGTTTCTGCAAGGATGCCGAGGAGGACGACGTTGTCACCATGTGCTTCCAGCGCGACAGCAACAAGGACAAGATCATTGTCTGGGGCTTCATCTTTGGGACGACGGGGCTGCTGGGCTGGGCGGCGTTCAAGAGAGTGCTCGAGTGGAGGGAGGCGCGCAACTTTGGACTGGCGGGCGCGAGTTATGCTGCTATGGGCAGTAGTCGATAGCAATACAATTTTTGAATACCAGCGACAGTTTTACGATACAAGCATGGGGGAGGGTTTGGTGATTATGATTTCAAAAGCGACCATCTACAACCACTAAGGGGCCTTATTGTATATCCATGGGAGGCAAGCAGCCTTTTTGACACGCATTGAGGTTAGGAATCGATGCTCATATTCTAAAAAAAAAGAAGGTCGTCATATGCCATTAGCAAATGGATACACCACACTTATATGGCTGAGGACGACGTATGGCTTTTGTATGTCCCTTTAATGCGCCAGTTTTAATCTTTCGTCTTTTTAAATGCGGCTCCTTTAAACTTGAGCTGGCCAGGAGGAAGCCAGTTGCGACTTGCGCGCAGACTTGCGGGTTGTGGAATTTCAAAATCAACCGACGAACTCTCTCTCTCTTTCTAGGCTTTTTCCCCTCTCATCTTACACATACGGACTCTCCCCATAAATCCAACATTTAATCCTCCTCCAAGGTGCTCACCTTGGCCTCTGTGCTGGGAGTACCCGAGTTGATCTCACGGCGAGCGCGGACGGCAGAGGCAAGGTCCTCAAGAACCGTGACTGTGTTCTCCCAGTCGATGCATGCGTCAGTAATGCTGACACCGCGCTTGAGGGCAGCGGGGCCCTCGGCGGGAACCTTCTGGTTGCCCTCATTTATGTTGGACTCGATCATGACGCCAACAATGGATCGCTCACCCTCGCGCAGCTGTTCAGCAATGGTCTGTGCAACCTTGGGCTGGTTGTTGTGGTTCTTCTGGGAGTTGCCTGTTCTCTTGTTAGCGAATCCGATATACTTGCCAGTCAGCCTACACGAGACAAAGACTTACCGTGGGAGCAGTCAATCATGATGGCCAGCTTCTGGCCCTTTTCAGTCAGCATCTTCTTGGCCGCCTGAACGCTCTCCTTGTCGAAGTTGGGGCCCTTGCTTCCGCCTCTCAGGATGACGAAACCGTGCTCGTTGCCCTTGGTGCGAGTAATAGCAGCAAGGCCCTGTTTTGTGACACCCATGAAGTGGTGCTTGGCGGCGGCAGCGCCGATTGCATCAATGGCGACGCCAAGGCTACCGTCCGTTCCGTTCTTGAAGCCCACGGGGAAGGAAAGGCCAGAAGCAAGCTCACGGTGAAGCTGGGATTCAGTTGTTCGCGCACCAATGGCACCGACAGAGATGCAGTCCGCAAGGAACTGGGGAGAGATTGTGTCGAGCATCTCGGTGGCTATGGGCATGCCGTTGGAGGTCAGGTCAACAAAGAGCTTGCGGGAAACGCGCAGGCCCTTGTTGATCTGGAAGGATGAGTCGATATCGGGGTCGTTGATCAGGCCTTTCCAGCCGACGGTCGTGCGAGGCTTCTCCAAGTAGGCGCGCATCACGATGCAGAGATCGTCGGAGAGCTTGTCGGACAGCTGCTTGAGACGGCCAGCGTACTCGTGGGCAGCTTCGGGATCGTGGATGGAGCAAGGTCCGACGACGACTAGTAGTCTGTCGTTCTGGCCCATGACAATATTGGCAGCTTCTCTCCGGCCCTTGACGACGGTCTCGAGAGCAGTGGGAGTCATGGGGATCTCGGAGATGAGCAGAGCCGGGGGGATCAAAGGATCCTGACCCAAGACTATGGATTGTCGTTAGTGTACCATTTCGTCAGGCGCAATCACCTAGTGTATAGAGTAGAGCAGTGCAGGCGGGATAGTATTTCGCAATGGCGCAAACGGCCATCGGCGACAACATCGGAATTGCATGTGTCAACCAGCCCAGAGTACCGATGCGACACGGCTAGCTGAGGCTCGCGCATAAGAAGAATCTTAGATGAAGGTATCTATACTTACTTCTGGTATCATCGGCGATAACTGCTGCGTCAATGCCAGGCATCTTGTCTGTGATATTGTGTGGTGTTTTGGGAGAGAAGGAGAAGGAGAAGAGAAAGGGAAAAAAGAGGAATGGAATTTGTATGATGGTGGGGTGTTTTGCGGTGGCGGGGGGTCAAGCCAAACAAATCGCAGAGGCGCAAAGATGTTGGTTGGGGTATCACTACTACGATTGCAAAGCAATGAGATCAATTTCAGATGATTTGGTTGCAGAATATGTTTATGTATTCCCGCAAGAAGAAACAGGGCTTCGAGATATAAATGCCGGCGACCCCAATGAGTCAGATCACCCTTGCATCTCGGAGAGCACCAGACCAGATGCCGGCAAAATTTCTTGGACCGGCCGTGCTTCGGAGGTGTGGATGCGCCGTGCAGACCTGCCAGAGCAGTCTCCAAAAAATTTTGAAAAAAAGGCCACAGTTACGTCGGTTTGGCCCCCAGAGTGGTCAATTGAAGGCTTGCAATTGGCCACAGCATGTCGTGGGCAGTCTGCGAGTAAGGTTTTTCAGTTTGGCAGCTCCACACGTCAAAATAAGTCGGCCAAGCCACAGCGATTCTATCAGAACCATCATCGGAGCATGTTAGATTAATGTTCTTTTCTATGGTTATATAGGTAGGTTAACCACAGTTCCATGCTTGCTCTTCACCTGGCTTCCCTCAGTGCGTGGTTGATGCTAGCCAAGCAGTATAAGCTGCCACCTTCCGCTCTCGGACGAGATCTTTTTAACCATTTTCGATACCATCTCGGTCATGGTGGTGAACCGCGCTTATTCTTTGTGGAATACGGACTTCTCCGCAGCGTCCAGCGCATGAATTGAGCTGGTGTGGTCAAGGCGTAACACATGACTGGACGGCATCAGGTATCCCTTGCGCCGAGATTGCCTTGGTACCTCGTACGAGTAATAAGCACCTGTAGTAATCGCGGGTGTTGGTTTGCTTCTCTTTTTGTCCTGGATGCATGCAAACCCGAAGGGTTGGTGAGTACATTACATTGTATCCAAGGCAACCATTCTTGGGCATTGATATTCCACGGAATATTCGTAGACGGCCATGATACAATCCACCACTTCATTCTTTCCTCTTGCACATACCTCTTGAAGCATTCCGTACCTAGTTTTACTCTGTAGTATTGTCATCTCATAGCTACACGTGGAGTATTCCCAAGAGTTACGGCTAGGCCCCGATGGGCAAGACATCTCTTACCCTGCACAAAACAGAATGTTCAGCGACGCATAGCAGCAGCACCTTTGTAGGTGCAAGGGCAAAGTAGTTCATTTTGAACCGACTCTTGGGTAGGCAGTTCATGCGAAATTGAACCTCGCTATCTGCCCGATTTCTCTAAGCTTTTCTAGAAGCTGGTGCTGAGCATGCTGTCTTTTTTTTTTTTTGAGGCAAAACAACAATCTCATTCAAGATCGCCATACTCGACCTACCTGGCATAAAATTCGAATTACCACCTTTATTCACTTGAACTATACTTCTATTCAGGAATTTTCGTAGAGTCTCATCATTGAAAGCATTATTTGCCTTTGATTTGCCAGTTCAAGCGAAAAACTCTGGTGAGTGATATTGATTCTATCCTTATAAATTTCTTTAGGAGCATGAAAGTCATCTACTCCTCTGTGGCGCAATTGGCTAGCGCGTCTGACTGTTAATCAGGAGGTTGGAAGTTCGAGCCTTCCCGGAGGAGCATTCCCTAATGTGGTGAAAACCCTATTCCTAGAGTGAAAACTCGACCCTTTTTTTTTGCCAAGTTTTTCTCGATTTTTTTTTCCCTTCTAGCACTGAGGACTGCTACAAGGCACCCGGTAGAGCTGCTTCATACGACGTTAATATGTCACATGTACGGAGTAGTACCTACCATCTACGATAAGAAACCACTTGGAATACCTAGTACTCCGTACATGGGAGGAAACGAAACGGGCTTTTGGCGTCTTCCCGGGCATGGGAGCTCATGCAGCTACACCGCTTCTATCACGGCGCATGGGTAGCGTATCAAGACCCCATGAGTTTGGCAGTGCTTGAGCATGCCGTTCTCGACTCACCTTTGAAGACCCCTTTGCGAGGCAGAATCATCCATTGTAAAGTAGCGTTGACCAATGCAGCATGGTTCGTTTTCATCGACCATCTAACGTAAATGTGGGATGGAAACTACAAGTACACAATGGCCCTTTACTGGTCTGTGGATAGAAAAAGAGTAAAGTTGAGGGTTGACGACCGTTCATGGCATCAATGTAAACAGGTGCCAAGCAATCGAACTTTCACACTCTCCATCAGCGCTGTGGCACTCCATCTGCGGTACGACTACTGCAACAACAGACACTTGAAGCATCAGTAACACCGCCTTTGGGCTCGTGCTTTCAGCCCTTTGGTGGAGCTGGAGTGCTGACTGAGCGGCTGCGCGCATCGGAATGGGGTGCAGCAGTGGGGTTAGGCAGTCAATTACAGCGATAGTCGGCAGTACTTGGGCCAGCACCGATGCCTGCCGATGGCTTTTGTACCGAGCAAAAGGGACTTCACCTCTTCTCTGCCCTTCGAGATTGTACAAAGAACCCCCCCGTTGCTTTGCGACTTGCACTGCGATACTTGAGCGTGTTTTTCTTCTCTGAAGCCAATCCATCATCCCCTTGCGCCTCTACTGTTATTGCATTTCTCTTGTGCAGAAACGGCCTAGATGTGCCGCCTCGCCCAGCCCCTTGCACACACCGAATGATACGAGTCCTTCCCCAGCCATCTCCCGGATCGCTGTTTGCTCGTCTCATACTCGTATATCAGCAGCAGACCGACACCGTAAGGCGCGCGTATCTGACTTCTCCTCTCCTCTGGCGTCTCTTCCCCTCTGTGTTTTACCCAAGATCCGGGTTCAGAAAATCCAGGGTTGTCCCAGGTTGACGCCGGCTTACCTTGGCTTTTTTTTCCCTTGCGTTCCCCTCACCAACTTTAGACCTTTGGCAGGGCTAGCTGGGAGCTGTCTTGCCTCAGCCAGGGCTTTCAGAAGGATCTTGCTTCAGCCGCAGCCTTCAATTGGGTCGGGTACTCGCCATTGCACAGCTTTGGACGATTGTACCGCTGTACGATCGCTGGGTGCGCTTTACTCCGGACAGGACTAGAGGACCCTTCGTGCATCTTGTGGCAGGCAAGGCGGCGGCCACCCACCTATCAAGCCTGTCATTTTTGTATCTCATTCTGCCCCTATTGCACTGCTATCTACACCGCTGCCCAAGCGTTGTTTTCTTTGCATATTATACATTGTACCCTGATCAAGCAGATTGCCATGTCTCATACACAACACTACATGGACATGGTGTCGGAATCCAGCCGAAAGCGTGGCCGCGATGGCGACGGAGAAATGGAAAGCATCTCGATGGGCTTCGAGGAGCATCGTAGCGTAAGTCCAAAGAGAGATGCTCTTCACCCTGGGACAAGTGTACTGACCATTGCTGTAGAAACGAATCCAATGCCTTCCTCTCCGAACATCGCCAAAGTCGTCCCAGCAGTGGCACTCTGCACCATCTTTTATCCCCCTCAGCTCCGACTCTGATGATAACATCTCGCAGCCCAGCTTTGCCTCTTGGCCACACCAATCTGCAGTAAACTCTCATCCTTATAGTGGCGGAGGATCAAACACGGTGATGGGATCTGGTCGGATGCCCACGCCAGTCCAGCCAAGCTTTGCTGCACAGGTGCGTGGTCAGCAGAACGAGTGGGCAGGTCCTGGTCCAGTTGTGACGACGCTCAACGGGGTCATCAACTTGGGCCACCATCCCGCTGGCTTCTCGGACGACCAGTCGGTACCTCGTATCATGTCGGGCCTGGAGGATTGGCAAGCTGTGCAAAATCACCGAAGACTGCCTTCGCCAATTTCAGAAGTAGAAGACTGCGTACAAGATCAAGACATTGGCGACGCTGGCATGATGATTGATGACAACATGGGCGTGGTCATGGACGCGACCGCAGCGTTACCACCATCGCCAACCCGTGCGATGGACCACCCTAATAATATGATGGACATCGAGTCGCCGCCGCATTCGCATGCGGTTGACTTGGACGGCGAGGTTCCTTTGCCCAGCCCTGGCCGGAGAGGCCATATGCGGAGCAAGCATACGATTGACAGTTGGACGTGGCAGCCAGGGATGAAGAAAAGTTTCAGCATCGGGTACCGAGCCGATTGTGAAAAGTGCAGGCTCAAAGTGCCCGGGCACTTTAACCACATCGTCATCTCATAGCAGGGGAAGACAAAACTGGCCGACCCCAAATCTGACCCGGATTTGTGGGATTCTGCTGTCAGGCCTCTCGATTAGCAAGAGAAACGACGACAGCTGGCCACACTTTCCGACCACAGACGATACACGAAGCACCCAAAACCAGGGCGTGCAGAGATGGCGGCCTTGCCGAAACGGAGGCTGGAGTCACCCGCTTCAGGCCTGAGACCGATAACCCTTCCACTGCGTGCAAAGATGGGAGGGGTTTTCTGGAAATACCAAAGACTGCTGGTTGATTGCGACATCCAGGGTCACACCATTTGATTTTTGCACTTGCATTTCATCGGAGTTTGACGGAGGGATTGGGCTTGCGACGCATTCGTTCTTGATATCACGCATACACACACACCTGCATTGTTTTTTATACAGAAGAAAAGAGACTCCTTGTTTGGGTCAGCAACAACTTGCATAGCCTCAGAGAAGCGTTCGTTGAATAAGCGATTTGCTTCGTCCATGCGGTCTATACCTACTCTACATACATATTGCTTTTCGGGGGGATTAACATGGGTACACAGCAGGCGAACTACACTATGAGAAGCGACTCATCAATATTCAAGACTTGACCGACTAATAATTAAAAGTACATTTTTTAACACCGGGTGCCGTCTTCTTTTGGGCTGCATTTCCATTTCCATTTCCATTTCCATTTTTAAATCCCCAAACATCTCTTCGTTAGTCCTACATGCCCAACAAATTCAGATGCATATGATATAGAAGTTGGGAGGTGTGTCCCCTTATAGTACATACAACAAATGACTCCCGACTCCATCTAATGCAAGCCCATCCACATGTCGTATGATACACGGCTGCCGCCCTCCCCAATACCCAAATAACACGATGTATGGTTTTCTTTTTCTCTTTTTGTTCCCTCTTGTCCCGATTTACCGCTGCCCATTAACTCACCACCACCCCTTCTTCTTGGGCTCCGGCGCGGAGCTTCCGGTGTCCAGGGCAAGCTGATCCAGGCTGCCTCCATTCTGCTGGTTTTGTTTTTCCTTTTCCCACGCACCCTTTGCGGCGTCTCCTACTGACTGAGCGGCGCCGTTTGTGCTACTGCTCTCCGCATCGCTGCTGCTGCTGCCTCCCCAAAGGAAGCCCAGCAGGCCCTTGCCCTTGCTCTCGGCAGCCTTGCCGGCGTCAAAGGCTGTCTTGACGTGCTCCTCGAAGTGTGTGCGGTGCTCAGGCGGGGATAGCAGGGGGGGCAGGCGGATGCCCTTCTCCTCGGCCTCTCGGTTGGCCTCCTCGACGAGGGCGATTTGCTCCTCGGTGGCGTCGCCCTTGAGGTAGGCCAGGCGGGCGGTGGAGAGCTCGTCGGCTTCGAACTTGCGTTGGGCCTCGATCCATTCGGCGCGGCGGGCGCGGTTGTAGCGCAGCATGTCCCAGACTGAGTATACGCTTACGACACCGGCGACGACTGGAGTCTCACTCGTCAGTCCCGTGTTTTTGTTTCCAATGCAATGGCGTCCGGGTTCTCTCTCCCTCTCCCTCTGCTTCTCCCACTTCCAAATTCTCTGTATTCGTATCGAACGTACCTGTAAACATGACAAGGCCCCCCACCGTCCACCTGTGCGCCACATCAAAGAACCGCCTTGAGGCATCAATGACTCTGTCCGCCTTGCTGACCTGTGCCTTTTGCGCCGCCAGATGCGCCTGCCTCAACCGCCGCACTCGCTGCTCGGGCGTCTCGCCGGGGATCCTGGAAGTCTTTGGAGCCGCAGAGGTGGCAGACTTTGACGTAGCGTGGGGTATGGTGGAAGTGAACCTTGTAGCGTCCTTGACGCTCCGAGGTCCTATTCTGGACGCCATTTTTGAAGAAAAGAATTTAGACGGAGAAGGGAAAAAAAAAAAAAAAAATTGTCAAGATTGGCCTTGATTAGGGCCGAGGGGAGCAATGAGCCAAGGTTGATTCGGAGGAGAGATTTTGGCTGTACCCGGAGATGGATCGTTTTTCGTGAGATTTTTTGTTGTAGGTGCAGCCGCAGAACGAAGAGAGGGTGGAATTCGGCGGATGTGATTGGTGCGGGATTATTCCGGGGGTCGAGAAATGGGCTGTTTTCTTGGAGAAGAAAATTGATGGCAACAATCGGCACTAGGGATAGCTGCTTTGCTGTGGTCTGGAATATTTTATTCTACGTGGGTGTTGAACTGCTCGCCATGGGCACATTGATTGGGATATTCTTGGTTTGACAGGATCTGCTATTTTGTTGGCGAATTACGAGCTGATTCAAGGTCTTTTACGGACGGGCTTTCGCATCGCCACAGCAGAGATGAAAACTTCATCCGCAGGTGATGGGCGCATACGGTGCTCGAGACATCATCTACTCACAATGGTACAATAGGCTGTCAAGGCTCCTCCATCTCTTGTCATTCGTACGCCGTACGCAACGTCTAGCCTTAACTTGGAAAATTCCTACGTCACAACATGGCTCGCGTTGCAGTCTACAATTGCATCTTCTTCATGATGCTGCATATAGCAGCTATCACAATGAAAACGGAGTTGGATATATCAAAAATTGCGCCTCCCATGGCCCCGAAGGATAATGGAGCAAGGAGCGACTCCGCGTTGTGCAAGGCAGAAGAAAGAAGAAAGAAGAAAAAAGAAGCAGAAAAAGTAAAAGGTCGACGGTACGGAAGTTGTTTTGTAGCTCTGAGTTGATGCCTGGCGCCAAGAGTGGTGCTTTCAGGCATCGAGGCACTAACAATTTCTTGAGCGCAGCACGTGATGCGCATTCTGATTTTTGGTGCGCGGCAGGGCATGTCCCCACGAGGTACGTATCGATTGTAGGGCACGAAAACCCTTTGACGAATTTGACGAGTCTCATCCTCCGAAATTTCAACGACTTCCGAACAACGACCACCGGAGCCCACGTTGATCGCAAGCAGACACAATGGTATGTATAGATATCCCTAATGGAAGACGTTGAATTGTTGGAATTCACAAGAGTGCTGACCTTTTTTCCCCCGTCCAGGCGATCAAGCACAACCAGACGATCATCAGCAACCGTGAGCACTCCCCAGTCAAAACCTCGAGTCGACGATGCGAATCATCATGAATTGCGACTGACCCCTCCCACAGATTTCCGCAAGGATTGGCAGCGACGGGTTCGCACCCACTTTGACCAGGTATGCGATCAACGAACTCGGAAAAGAAAAAAAATCAATATTCAGAGAGGAGGATTGTTTATTGACTTGTTTCGAAATAGCCCGGCCGCAAGACACGGAGACGCACTGCTCGTCAGGCCAAGGCCGCTGCCCTCGCCCCTCGTCCCGTCGACAAGCTGCGCCCTGTCGTCCGATGCCCTACCGTTAAGTACAACCGACGGGTTCGTGCCGGTCGAGGTTTCACCCTCACCGAGCTCAAGGTACGACTTGACTGAAAAACAAAAGAGTTTCTTCCTCGCGACCCTTTGGCCTCAGCAAAGAGAAAGGCAGGGCAATCACAATTGCAGAGGCCTCTGGACCTAAGGGAATGAAAAAAAACTAAAGTGGCTGGAGTTGGTTCTAACAAATTTGTTCTACAGGAGGCCGGCATCTCCAAGTCCCTGGCTCCCACCATCGGCATCTCCGTCGATTTCCGCCGACAGAACCTGAGCGAGGAGAGCCTTGCCGCCAACGTTGCCCGCCTCAAGGCCTACAAGGAGCGCCTCATCCTCCTGCCCCGCAAGTCCAACGCCCCCAAGAAGGGTGACACCAAGACCGACGTCGCCTCTCTCGACAAGGCCGCCTCCATCGCCGCTGCCCTGCCCATCGCCCACGTCTCTGCTGGCTTCACCGAGATCAAGAAGAGCGAGATCCCCGCCGCTATCGAGGGTGGTGCCTACACCAAGCTTCGCATTGCCCGAAGCAACGCCAGATACCAGGGTGCCCGCGAGAAGCGTGCTCGGGACAAGGCCGAGGCCGAGACTGCCAAGAAATAAACTTTGTCAAAAAGGGAACTGGTGTTTTAAGGGTTTTTTGCTCTTTGCGTCTCTACGGGAGTGTTGCAAGGTCGGTTTCGAGGCTTTGATGAAAGTGCTAGGCCAGGTTACGGGAGGAAATATTAAGCTCTTAGGTCCAGGTCAAAGAATTATTTGCATGATCAACCGCCCTTGCCCTGTATTACACTTAAAAAAAAGGGTCAAATGGCAGCATATTAAAACGAGCGCTGAGGCACGCGTAGTTTTCATGTTGTGAAAAGTTGCTATAATTTTTTCTTCTTGTTCAATTGGGTCCCTTGCCGCTTTGTGCAAACTATGAGTGATGTGAAGAAATGTATATGTATGAGGAGACTTGAAACGATCAACCAAGTATATGATGCGTACATATCGCTTTTCTTGTTTATCCAGACAAGAGAAAAGAATACACAACTCCATTCGACTTCCCCAGCGTTTCAGATTTACGATGCCATCGCCTTCTGCGCAGCCACAATCTCCGTGCCCTCCTTGACCAGATCTTGCAAGATGCTCAGCCTCAGACCAGGCAGTTGATCGCCCCACGTCCGCAGAAGCTCCGTGCACATCACCAGAGCATTCTCTCGATCCACCCGAAGCATGCTCTCCTTCTGCTTGGGATCAGCCTGTTGAGGCTCGAGTCCCAGGCCCTCCGCCATGGACGTGATCTGGCCGTCGGGAGCGGCCAGCGCGTATGGCGCTTCCTCGATCTGGTCGTTGCCTCCCACCTCGCCGAGGGGAGTCTCTCTTCCGGTGATGGCCTTGATGAGCTCCGCCATGGTGCCGTGGATGGAGAGCAGCTCCACGATGACGCGACCTCCCTCCTTGGAACGACACATGAGAGCAAAGACGAACCAAGCTTCTGAGCGAAGACTTGGCCATTTCTGCTGGACAATCAGGAACGAGAGAACCCTAGCAACGTCGTGCTTGCTGTAAAAGTATTCACGGCGTTTGTTTTCTTCAGGCTCGGACGATGCTGTGCCGTCTTTGCTAGTTGGGCGCTCCCAGTCTGGCAGTAAAGGCACGACTGGGCCAGAGTGAAGCATCCGGCATGTGGCGGCTACAGCTCGGGCAGCCTCGAGCCTCGTGGGCTCAGCATCGGAGCGCTCGTAAAGAGCAATGACGCCGCTCACACTGGAGCGTTCACGGGCTGGGCTGGCCGGGTCTGCGCTGAGAGGAGCACAAATACGAGCAACGTTGGCCGGGCAGTTGAGGAGAAGCAACCGAGTCAGAGACACGGCGGCAAACTGCACCTGGGGCGAGGCATCCAAGCTGTACAGCCGCGGGACACATGTGACGTCCAGCAAGTCACCGAGAAGCGGCTTGTTCTGAAGCGGAATGGCAAGGTTTTTCAAGAAAGACAATGCTGAGTGGAGAAGCTGTGCGTCGGTGACGTCTTGATTCGAGAGGAGCCTTATCAGGGGGCCATGCGCAAAGTAAGCCTGAACAAGAGAGGTGGTGGCTTCATCTGAGCGGGAGAGGTTGCCCAGGGCGAGGCACGCCGCCGTCTGGAGCTGGAGGTTCGAGCTCTGTAGCCAAGCAAGAAAGTTTTGGGCAACGGGGCTCTGCAGTGGGTAGCATGAGGCGAACAGGTCGTTGCCGGTGATGTCCGCCAAGCTGACGAGAAGGCTAGAGTAGAGCTTCTTCAGGGATGCTTGCGTATCGGCGTCGTCGATTTCGAGCGCGTTAAAGTGAGTGTGAGCGTGGTAAAAGGTGGAGAGGAAGAGCTGCATCAAAGGTCCCTGGATCAGGGCGGCCTGGAACTTGTCATCGGCAAGGTAAGCGCCGGCCACCGAGACGAGAGAGATGAAGTCGTCAATGTCATCTCGAGACGGCAGGCCCGTGGCCAGTGTGAGCAGAATCTCCACTGTTCGGGGACTTGCACGAGCTGCTTCGCCTTCTTGACTAACAAGCAGAGCGAGAATCTTGCAGAAATAGGGGACGAAGACGATGAAGTTGGCCAGGGTTGGGGAGGACAAGAGATCGATGAGTCGCTGGTTGAGGTTGGCCTGTGAGGCGGCAAGCTGTGCAGGTTCTTTGAAATGACATATTAGTGTCTTGACGGCCATTCATCAGACCTTGACAAGTTATCGGGCCTTACCGTAGTCAACCAAGATGTTGAACAAGACGGGAATTGTAAAGGGTATCAAGCTCTCATCTTGCAGGTGATTGATGACGGTAACGAGGTGGTTTCCTTGAATCACTCTCGCACGGTTCTCGTCTGTATCTGCACAAGAGTTTCCCACCAGCCGCAGTATATGAATTTTCAAGCCCTGCTCCAGAGAGCCGCCAGCGAGGACACGAAGGAAGAACTCCAAGATGCCAGAATCACCAAACGGGCCTCGCCATGCCACTATATGAATACAGGTATTGGGTCAGTCTACCAGTGCAGGTCTTCTCTTGAACGTATCCAAGGACCAATTCTGTCATAATCTGATCTATTGGCTGATTGATATAGTAGTGACTCACCATCTCTGCTGCCATCGCCCAGCTTCTCGGCCATGAGCTCCAGGTCTTCCTGGCTATGGGAGGTCCATACCTCACGACAGGCCGCCAGGAGAGGTATCAGTAGCTCGGTTCTCCTCTGACGAGCGTCCACAGACTCCGTGGTTTCATCGTACTTGTCAGGAGAGACTTTGCTGCCTTCACGCAGGAGCATCTCTTCAATCTCCTTGGGCGCCATGGCTGCTGCTGCTGCTGATATATCCCTATTTTCACAAAAAACACGATATTATGATGTCTCGCTTTAACAATTGAACAATATGGTAAGAGAACTCGCAATGAAGGGGCAGGGAGATGATTCGGGAATTAGGTAATATATGTTTTTTTTTTTCAAGCTGAAGCCTCTTCATAAGCAAACCCTGGCGAGGTGATGACGACTCTGTGCTGTTAGGCCAAATTCAATGAAACAGACGGAAAACCCTAGTCCAGCCAAAAACGCGTATACGGCAGGCTTAGATTGGATTATGCAATTGCCGGAGAGTATTTTAGCTTCTTACTTTCCGGACGGGACAGACGACGGCAAATAGCATCAACGGATCCTGCCAATCACGACGACCAAGGATCCAGGCATAGTCCAGGCAATTTATTAGTGAGATGGGCAATTGCGTGGCTCGTTCAGGGGGATCCTCTTCGCGCTGTGGCTGGAATTTGCCGACAGACGATGGGCGGGGGGTTTTGCAGAGGCTTGGAGGAGTTGGGACGGGGAGCTTTACCGCGGTGAGGGGCGGCTCGGTGAGCGGCTGATCTCCGGGTAAAAGGATGGTCGCCCCAAGTTTATCCCCGGATAAGTCGCAAACTCGGAATTGGGAAAATTCAAGAGACAACGACTCTCGCATTCTCGGCCGCGGGACGGTGCTTCTACTTGCTTGTCTTTTTCGTCAGCCGCATTCTACAGGATTACACAATCTCTGTGAGAGGAGCGTCTTTCATCTGCTTCGGTCAGCTGCACTGGCTTCTTCATCACCATGGTATGTCTTGCACCAATTTTTTTTCTTTTACTTACCGAGGCCCCGGAATCACATCACACGATGCCGCGACAAACATGACTGACCCTGGATCACTTTTCTCAAAAAGGCACACAAATTCGTCATCACAGCCTTCCTCACGGGCTCTCGCATCCTGGGACGGTCCTTCATGGCCGCCTACCGACAAGCCCAGGCCTCGTCGCAATATCAGCGTGCGCAAGCCAAGGCGACTGGCGTCAGCGCTTCAGGTCGAGCCTCTCTCACAGCCGGCATGACCCTGGAGGAGGCTTGCCGCATCCTGAACGTCAAACCCCCGGCCAATGGCCAGGCCAACGTCGAGGAGGCGCTCGAGCGGTACAAGAGGCTATTTGACGCAAACAACCCTGAAAAGGGTGGCAGCTTCTATCTCCAGAGCAAGATTGTAAGAGCAAAGGAGCGCCTCGAGGCTGAGACTGGACCCATACGAGAAAAAGCCGAGATGGAGGCTGAGGCAAAAGAGGGGTGGAAGCCCAAAGTCTACAAGGATCAATGAGCAGGGTTTGAAGCGGACGACTTATACGACCAAGGTATAATACGGGTGGTTTGTGGGAGAAGAGCTTACGCGGCAGCTCGATGTTCTAACTTGGAAGAGATGAGCGAGCCGCGAAGCTTCCTCCCTCCATGGAGCGGGTGGGACGACAACTCAATATCCCCACCCTTTTGTATATGATTTCCTTGTTTTTTTCTTTCTATTTCTATTATTACCACATCTTCACTCGACAGTGGCATGGCACGGCGTTTATGGAGGAGGGAGACATCTAGAGGCTTCGAGGCCACCGGAGACTGGGTCTAGACGAAAACAAAAAAAGCAAGGGCGATTTGGAACTGACTTCAATACGCGGCTGTCAGCATGCTTGTACAATATACGAAACGATGTAACATACCACCTGTGTAAAATTGAAATGATTAGATGAGCCCTCTACCTGTTTTAACCGTGTTGACGTGTACTCTTATTTTGATAACTCATGTTTTCCTGCGGACAAGTCCCTTCCAATAGTCGAAGCTATTCTCATCACTCTGGAGGCTCCATATCTTGCCGTTCCCCCTTCCATCAGAATCCGTCTCCTCAACACGCAGCATCCCCCAGTCGCGAGTGATGCCCAAGACTCTCGCCTTGACACCGCCCTCGGCCTCCAGCGTGATGGCCTGGCCCGTGTGCAGCCAGTGGCGGTAGTACCGCGTCTCGAGGTCTTGGGAGAAGCCCTCGCGGCGGAACTGCTCGTATACGGCCTCCAGACGGGTGAGGATGCGGGCGAGAAGGGTCTCTATGTGGAAGGGCGCGACGTTTTGCGGGAGCAGATCGGAGAGGGAGGTTGTCGGACGGGGATTGGTGGCGTTGATGCCGATGCCGAGGACGACTTGGTATGCGCCGTTGAAGTAGCTGCACTGGGAGAGGATGCCGCCGATTTTGACGTAGGACTGGGAGGATGCTGGTTTTGTGGGATCAAGGGCATCTAATGTTTAGGTTAGCATGAAATGGATGTATAAGGCTGTATGTATAGAGAAGAGAGATGGTAGAATCGTCATTGGATATCTCATGTATTGTAACTTACATATATCGTTGGGCCACTTTAACTTGACTGGCATCTTGTCATAGCCTGTATCATATGCGCGGATAGCTTCAACAATGGCAACGGCTGCAATATACTGGATGAACACTATCGGCCGTGATGCGGCAAGGTGAGCTGGGTGGTTGATCACGGTGGAGAATAAGAGAGATCCAGGGGGCGCGACCCAAACGTTGCTTCCACGTCCTCGGCCTGCGATTTGGGTCGTAGCAGTAAAAGTGAAGCCTGTTGGTAGCTTGCAGTTGAGCTTTGGGTTCCTATATGTCCATGAATCAGTAATTGTTTTGAACAGTCATCCAAGTGCAGTGTGGGACAAGACGCACTTTTCAAGCAGAGTGTTGGTGCTCGTCACGACATCTCCGTAGAGCAACACATCTCCCCATTGATCAGCGCTGGATTCAATCTTTCTGTACTTTTTCAGACTCGAGTAGAAACGTTCGTGGTCAAAACGCGGCGTTAGATCAACGCTAGGTAACTTCGCCTCATGAGAGATAATCTTCTTGATGACCGAGCTTGGGTCGTCCATCGTCTCAGCTTGCGGCAAACTGCTTTGAAGCTCGCCCAGATTCAGCCCGTCTTCTTGATTTATGATCTGGAAAGTATCCGCCTCTCCGCGGATATACTCGTTGCCATTCTCCTTTTCGATAGCGTCCCCCCAGTCACACAGCAGCTCCGTCACCTTGCCGCTCTCGAGAGCAGTAAGATGGAGGCTGGACAGCGAGGGGGGCGTATAATCGTCTTGGACAACTTCGAGTCCCAATTCTGATAGAAGAGCCTTCAAAAAGCTCGTTCTGGAGTTGTCGTCCGCGGCAAGTTTGTCGACCAGCTCGCTATAACCTGGGATGTCCGGCTGCGCATTGAGATTGGCTGGGGCAAATCTTGGAACATGTAAGCCGAGGTCGTCCCCTTACAAAAGGCCCAATGAACAGTATAGTCAACTTACTCCGGGTGAGGCCCGCTCAAGATTGCCTTGCCCTCTCCCACGTGGCATAAAACGACTGCAGCCTTTTCATCACCACCGTCCACGTCCAAATCGTCCTTGTACGAGGCCAGAACCTTAATCTTGCGTCCTCCTGTTGGGTTCGCATCAACAAAGACACCGCCTCCGTTATAATAGACGGCAAATTCGCCAGGTACCTGGTCTATCAGGGACTGCTTTTCCGCTTTGATGGTGGCAGCTCGCGCTCCCTTTTCGCTCTTGTATTCGAATCCCTTGAATGCCCCGCCACGACACGTTCCAGGGAAGAAACCAAGCTCTCTGCTGCCAATCACTTCCAATGCCTTGTTACCAACTTCGAATTCGCATCTGCTGCTGCCATAATACCCGCCGGCGCAGAGACCGAGATATGCCCCTCCTCGCCGGACAAACTCGCTGATGCGGCGATTTCCCTCGCCATTAAAGACCCGACAGTAGCCAAGATCAGCGCCTCCAGGAAACACAAGCAGAGCGCAAGTCTGGGCCCACGGCTCTTTTAGGAGGGCCGTCTCATTGATGGGGATGATGGCGTAGTTGGGGGATAGAAGCCGGCGGAGAGAGTACATGCAATGCCGCACAGATTCTGCCGTAGTCCCGGTGCCTGTTGGTTACAGTGAGCAAAAAATACGTGATACAGTAGATAGAGGTCAGATGGAGGGAGAATATTGACCTGTATGGACCAGGATATTGAGTCGACTGGGCGCCATGATGCTTTGTTTTCTCCGGCCGAAGTAACAAGTCACGCCACCTGTTAATCAATATTTGCTCTTTTCTTCTCTCTTACATCAACCGGCGCCGCAACAACGCCGGGACCATTGACGACTCTTCACAAGCCGCAAAATCTTCCGATATGCCCGGACAAGAGCAAGAAAAGCCGCCAGCTACGGAGGCTTCAGCCGCGGCAATTGAGGACGACGATGAGCCGGATGAGTGGTGAGTAGCGGGTTAAAGCTGGCCGTTTGAAGAGGCTCCGACGCTAAGCCGTGCCTTTGCGAACTCTAGGGACAAGCGGATATTCAGCACCGGCTGCGCGGGTGAGTTCGCCAGATGAAGTCAATTGATTTATGGCTACGTCTTTCTGGTCTTTTTTGAGGAGATATAAAGAAGGAAGAAACGTTGAGGATGGGATCAGGCAGTTTCCACAGTTTATTTTCAGAATACCTCTCTTCTAGGGTAACTGGAAAGCTGACTCAGACAATTCGTGAACAGATGAAAACGCGAAAATGACAGACTGCTACTACGAAAAGAAGGATTGGAGAGCATGTGCAAAAGAGGCAAGTATTTTGATTCATCGCAGAATAAGTCAAGCTTTCATCGCACTTATGTCGAGTTCGAAGCAGTTGCTAATTATGCCTGTTTGTGCCTGTAGATGGAGGACTTCAAAGAATGCTGGAAGCAGCACGGCAACAATGAGCGAACCAGCACCAAGGATACATAAATGGCCTCTCCCATCTCCCAGTATTAGTTTCAACTCGAAGAAAAATGTAACAACAGTAAATAGACTATCCTAACTCATTAAAAAAAAAAAATATCCATGAATTTTGCAACAAAGACATGCCGATTTGTATGTAATTCACCAGTGCGTCAAAGGAACATTAAACAAAGAACCACACGCAACGGTAGCCGGAACTTCTTTTGACCGGCCCATATCAGCGATAACACATGAAATCTTCAGATGCCGTGAATTCACAACCATTGCCCTGAACCTCAAACAACACAAGATTCCGCACTGCCAATCCCTATCCGGCCATGCTTCCCTCACGCAGAGCCTTTTCCGCTGCCTCCAGGCACCTCGCCCGCCGCTCCTTCAGACCGATCCAGCCATCATCAGCACGCCTCTATTCCACAGAGACGTCAACTACGTCAACGACAGAAGAGCCCGCAGCTAAGCCCAGCTCCCCCCCAGCAGCAGCGACGCCGAAATACGCAAAGCCCGCGCCCAGAGCGACCAAGCCGGCAGTGGCAGCGTCTACGCCGTCCCCCGCAGCATCGTACAGCGACGTCGTCTACCAGGCCAAGAACATTGTGTACGAGGACGCAAGGGAGGATGGCGATGTGACGGACCCGGCCGTCGTGGACTGGACGAGGAGTTTCTACGGCATCTCGGCCCGGCCGGTGACGGAGAAGCAGTTCAAGGCACTCATGCAGCCTGTGGACGAGAAGGACATCGAGGTCAAGCCCGACGGCGTCATCTACCTGCCGGAGATCAAGTACAGGAGGAGGCTGAACGAGGTCTTTGGTCCAATGGGATGGGGCCTGATTCCCAAGGGAGAGGCCGTTGTTGGTGATTCGATCGTGACCCGCGAGTATGCGCTCATCGTCGATGGCCGGTAAGACATCCTACCAATCGCTGCGTTCTCGTCACTCCCAAGCCCGTCTGCTAATGTATTCTACAGCTTTGTCTCACAAGCCCAGGGCGAAAACTCGTACTTCTCCGCCGAACAGCTCCCATCTGCCGTCGAAGGCTGCAAATCAAACGCTCTGATGCGCTGCTGCAAAGACCTGGGCATCGCCTCCGAGCTGTGGGACCCCCACTTTGTCCGATGGTTCAAGAAGAATCACATGGAGGAAGTGTGGGTAGAGCACGTCACGACCAAGAAGAAGCGACTGCAGTGGTACAGGAAGGGCGATGTGGATGTGTCGTATCCCTACAAGGCCAGCAAGTAGGGGCCAAACGCCTGATGGGATGAACTTTTACGTCGCCGATGAAAGATTTCACGAGGATTTGATGACCATCTAGGGGGTGCAAAATGTGCGAATTGCAATAAAAGAGACACACCCGAAAACAATTACATTGATCACAGCACGGGCGAGGAGTGGACTTGTATGATACTTGTGTAAGAGAAATAGTTTTTTCTTTTTGGTTGATGCCATGTAGCAAGGTTTCGATTAGACCTATGGGTTGGATGTACACAAAAAAAAAGGCATCTGTGGGGGCCGTTTTTTACTCCCCTCGATATATCATGATTCAATATCTCAAAGAGTGTCTCAAGTCTCCATACAAATTCATGTATAGCATCCACGCGACATGGCGGTAACAGGTGGTCTACGCGCTCAGTCTATACTCGCGGGCCAGCCATTTCCGACGTTCTTGATCTTCCTAGTCCTCTAGCCCAGAGCTGTGGCCTGTACCCGGCTGCGTATTGCGACCCCAAGGCATCCACGAACCACCGTCACCGCCTGCAGCATGACGGCGCCGGAGGTTGGCCTCATCTTCGGCCCCGCTCTCGGCATCGATCTTCTCAAAGTCAGTCTCGCTGCGGCTCTTGCTCAGTCCACTCCATCCGCTGAGCCCGCTGGGCGGCCTCTGTGTGATCTCTTCGTCGCTATCCAAGTGCCTGGAGCGAGATCGGGACTGCGTCTGCCCGCCGTTTCGCTGGAGTTGTGCCGCTTCACGATCCAGGGCTGTGAGAAGAACGTTGAGACGGTCCCGCTGAGAGGCAATAAAGGTCATCCTCTCGCTCGAGTCTTGTATGTGAGACGGGACGACTGATGATGACGATATGCCGGCGGCGTCGCTTCGTGCCCCCGAGCCACCGGTCGCCGCGGCTACGGCGCTGGCCAGCAGGCCGAAGAGATCCGAGCCCACATTGGAGGGGGCGGCAGGTCCGGTCGCCGTCGGAATGCTAAATCGAGCGAGGAGCGACTGTGTGTAGCTCTGGTAGGTGTTCGGAGGGGGAGTGGGAGGCTCGGGCTCGCTCGGCGGCAGGCCCAGGACATTGACTCTCAAGTAGTCGATTGCCTTTCGGAAGTAATCGATACCGGCCGCCTTGAGACGCTCATGGGCGCTCGCGATGAACTCGTCGATTTGCGATTCGTTTTCGCGGAGGAAGGGGTGGACGTATTGCTCGTACAGCACTCGGGCGCCCTGGGTTTGCGGCAGAATCAAGTAGAGGAAGAAGAGAAGGCGGATGTAGCCATAGAACGGCACCCTATAAGGCGAATGAATCAATATCAGAGCGTCACAAGCGGCGTGAGACGGACACGGAGGCGGCTGTAAGACGTACCACGCAAGGATGAAGTAAACCCACGACTCCACCAACAAACAACAGCTAAAGACGACCCAGTACATGAGCCATGGCGTCAGCTGTGCAGGATCCGACGTCTTCAGGGCTTTGTAGGAGGCAAAGATGGGGAAGAGAAAGGATGCGATAGAGCTGTTTTGCTTGGGGCGTTAGCGCTTCTTAGCAGTGACGGCATGGCGGGGCAGATAAAACCCACGATAAGAGCATCGCAAAGAGGTCGAACATGGTGGCGGGAGGAGGCCCGACGCGGCCCGGTTGACGTCCAGAGCTGGATTGAATATAGGTATGTAGAATATAGGAGAGAAAGCGACGAGTAGTTTTAGGGTGCCTTTATTCGCGATCACTGTCACGGAGGGCTTGTGCAAGTAGCAGGTTATACAAGGAACGAGTTGCGGCCAGAGGTTGAGAGTTGGGGGTTAAAGGGCTTAGTTAGGCTCAAGGCAGCTCCAGCCCAGCGGCCCTTTTGTTTGCGACAGAGACAGGCCTCTAATAGCGAGGCGATGGCAAATGCTGATGGCCTCTAAGTGGACCGGGCTCAGGTGGCAGAGCAGCCTCTCAGCAGGGATCAGTAGCCCGTGGTGAGGCCGGCAAAGGGGAAAAGGCAGCAGGATGGCTGTCGTGTGAGCAGCAGGGCGAGCACCTGAGGCGCTGAAACCGGAAGAAGCGTTGCGGTGCAGAGTCGCGCAACGGCAGAGAGGCTCCCCGCAGTTGCGAATCCGGCCGGCGATGGTGCTCGTGACTGGGCCTGAAGCGGCTGTAAGCGTGTCGTCCGGACTTGGGGATGACGCAGGGTGGTGTCTACCTGAGCGATAGTGGTTTATTAGGGGCGAAGAGCCGGAGCCTAGGGGATTTGTAGCAGTGCGGCGTAATAGGTATTGTTCCCTAGCGATGATTCCGGGCCGTGGAGGTGAATTTGAGGTGCTGAGGAATGACGAGAGAGTTGCGTTGAAAGATGCTGTGCTCACCTGTCAAGGGACTGATCGGGGCATTCACATGTCATTTGAATGCATTTATACAGGCTCATGTAAGTATGCGGAGAAGCCCGATTGAATGACGGCGATCCACGGAAAGAGCACGGCGGGGACGCAATAGGAGGTTTCCCATGTCTGTATAATCTAAATTAAGCAGTGAAAAATCAACAATCGCATATCCTCTGTGGCGCAATTGGCTAGCGCGTCTGACTGTTAATCAGGAGGTTGGAAGTTCGAGCCTTCCCGGAGGAGACGCAACACCAAATTTATTTTTTGGCAATTTTAATTCTATTTTTTACTACGAACTATATATGTCCCCTTGCTTGAATAATGTGATGATCAAGATACCCTCTTTTTGCGAGATTATACAGTCGTTGGCGCTATCTCGCTTGACCGTGTTGTACCTAGTTGGCAGGTAGCTGACATATTGGCAGTTGCCCAGGTTGAACTTATATTTCCCAGAGATTGGAAAGTCTTTACATCATGACTGACTAAAGCATTGAAAAAAAAATGACTGCTTGCTATTCAACTACACATATCCTTAATCTCTCTTTACTCTTTCTTTAAATATCAATTTCTCCACCTCCACTGATCCTCTCCCTTCTTCCAAAGCATAAACTCACCCGACATTCTCTGAAAAGTAATCACTGATAACAATCTGCTGCCATCTCGGTTGTATGGAAGTGCTTATCAACCCAGTCAATCTCTTTTACAGCAGCTGACGAGCCTGCCGCCACAAGCCCTGAACAAGACGAGATTGCAAAAGAGATGGCCCATATTTCCATGCTGCATATACGCTGCCAAAAATGGCCAACCACGATGCTAAGCCCCTGGCAACGAGGATCCTTTGAATAAGCTTCATCGTCGCTGCGTCGTTGACCCAAGGAAATGGCTCGTCCTTTGGTACGTCTTTGCCCAAGAATTCGCACAGCGGCCCCCAGCCGTCTTCGGCCGTCCAGACCAAGATCTTACGATTCCTCCGTTTGGCTTCGTCGAGCACCTGCTTCTGGTATACATCATAAAAGCCATCGAGATCGTTTGTGCGCCACCGCTCTGTGATTTGGTTCTTTGCTTCGCGATGCAAAAGCCAGTGCAGACGGTCGTTTTTCACTGGCAGGCAGAGCAACAGATAGGTCCATGTGCGGAAAAAAGCTATGCTGCTGTTCCAGCTTTGCAGCCAGGACTTGTCGCCTCCTTTGCGTTGGTTTAGGACCAGCAAGGCGTCTGGATACATGTCCATGAGATCATCGAGGAACCAGAAGCCAGGAAAGTCTGTCGTGGCTTGGTATCCATCGAAGATCTTGTGTAGCAGAGCCTGCCTCTTCTCCTTATCCCGCTCTTGCATGGCCTTGAGGACAATCTCGGCGCGCTCATTGCTCGGCATTACGTGGGCCATGTGCATGCAGGGGAAAAATCCCAGATGAGGAGATTCCAAAGCAGCTTGAAGCGAAGAAGTAGCGCATCGAGGAAGACCAGCACCGATGACTCGCATCTGGGGACCGAGAGCCCGCCGGTCTGGGCCTGTGGTATCAGAAAGGAAGCGCATGTTGAAGACCAAAACAGACCACCAGTAATGCCGAATTGACAAGCATTCAGGAGGAGAACCTGTGGTCCACGCTACCATGACCTGGGATACCGTCACTTATAGTACACGACTTGACTACGAGTACATTTGCTAATATGATATCTTCACACCATCCGTGGACAAGACCAGCAAGCTAGCTTTGCTTTGCCTTCACCATTCACAGTTCCCTGCGTGCCGCATTTCCAGGCTCACTATGGTCTTTTTTTAGTGACAGATGCTATTGGCCAATTTAGTTGCGCTTCGTCTCTCCAGCTTTGTTTCTGACTGGCAGCTTAATGGCCAAAGATATGTCTATTTGCAGTCAGGGCCTTGGCACGTTTCCACTGGTACCTCGGCTTTTACTCCATTATCAGGCAGGCACTATTTCGACGTTGGATAAGCTGCAGAATGTATGGCAATTTCAATCGTGATTTATCAATCTGAGGCTTTGAACAATAATCACTAATCAAACTAGTGCTCGTATGGTAGACGAGCTGGAGGTTTAGCGGAAGTCGCTGACGCCCGACGGACCATCGGTCGAGCTAGCAGAAGCTTACAACGTACGATGCCGAATCCCTCTTCGCTCTCAAGGAAAATGGGCAAGGAGAGGAGGTTCAAATCTCTGCTTATAGGGCTTATGTGGGCGGATGAATGAGGCTCCCGAACCCCTCTTCTACACTCCAAGAGATAGGGCCAACTTGAAGGATTCATGCGCGCCTTGTTCAGCTGCAGAGGCACTCCTTTGAACAACATTTGGGGCGGAGAGTATACATGGATGCCATCGGATTCTACGAACCGACTTGTAAAAGCTCATAGGATGGTGGGACTAATCAATCCAACGGATGCAACGGAACGACTTTGCGTATTACAACATCACGCGGCACTGCATAGCTACATGTAACGACAAAACATCATGCTGTTTACATGTAAACAAGGAGACCAAGGGCTGAATGTTTTGACGGCCAACATGCATATGTACTACAGGACTAATACTACTTTAGCATTCTGACTGTCAGACGCCAGCTGGGCTAGAATCAATAGTTACAAATCCACATAAAGTCCTGGGATCCTTTGTCTAGCGCGCTGTCAGCTTCAAGGCCGATCTGGCCAGAGCTCCTTTGCAACATCTCTCACCAGCCGCAGCTTTGCAAACATCTTTTCTTCAGTCATTCCCTCAGCTCCAACAGATACGCTGGCAAAGCCGCACTGCGGGCTAATGCCAATGTTCTCCATGACTTCCTCGACGCTGCGCTGTTGGCCGTCTGCAATGATCTTTGCAGCTTCTAGGACACGCCGCTTGATCTCCTGAGAATCCTCAAGTGCTGGATCTTTGGTCGTCACGACGCCAAGGACAACGTTCTTGTTCCTGGGGAGGAAGCGCAGAGGCTCGAAACCACCAGATCTTGCGTTGTCGTACTCGAGGAAGAAGGTGTCGTAGTTGAGAACCTTGAAGAAGCGCTCGGCGATTTTCTCATACGATCCTTCACTGAAATGGACTGACTTTGAAAAGTTGCCTGTGGAAATCACACGGAATGGGTCATTATTCTGAATCGCAAAGGAATGGAACAGATTGGCAGGATGGGATCCCGACTCACGACTTACCTCGGCAGATATGCAGTCCAACATGGAGCCCTTCAGGACGATCCGCGATACAGTCGTTATGAGCCTTCAAATATAGGTCAAACAGCGCATCAGGATCCACGCCGTCGTTGCGCAGCGAGTCTTGCATCTCCTCCGAGCAGAAATATGCCATCGTGGGGTCATCAATCTGGAGATTACGCAGTCCCTCGCTAAACAATGTCTTAATCTCCTTTTGATATGCCACGGCCAAATCCGCAAAGAAGTCCTCGTCTGATGAATACGCATCGGCACTATAACACTTTCCCGGAGCCAGCCTCAAATGGAAATAACAAGCCGGGGGCATCGTGAATTTGCACTCTCTCCACTGCTCCTGCGGAACCGTGTTGCGTAGCAGTAGCCAGTTTTCGAGATATGGGCTGCTGTCGTAGCTAATCTTGCCCTCGCAGATCGCGGCCATGGGATACTGCTGCCCAGATTTCTTAAGAGCCGCGATGGGCGGCGCAGAGAGGCGTGCTAGTTCCCATGGCACAGGGCTGACCTCGCGGAAACCGGTGAGCTTCTCGAAGAAACCCGAGAAGTAGTACTTGCGATCGAACTCGCCTGACGACAGCGCCCTCGTGCCATTGAGCTGCTGCTTTTTGACGGCTTCTTTGATGGCGGTTTGTTGGACTAGGCGGAGCTCTTCCGCGGTGATTTCGCCTTGGTCGAACTGTTTCTGGTGATCGGATACATGGGCTGGCCGAATGAGGGAGCCGATATGGTCGGCGTGAAAGGGCAGTCTCGCCATATTCAGACGATTCCGTCGTTGGCGATAGGGCTATCCTACTATGGTTTGTTGAAGAAGACCTCAAATGAAGCCCAACTTCGATATATGCTAATACAGGTAGTTTGCAACCTATTTATCTATTCATGACATCAATAGTGCGTGCGCTGCCGACCACCTCAAACAACAAGATCGTCCTAGTTAGCAGCGCAAGATACTCCAACTTGACTACCTTTCCCCGCAACTCCTCAACGATCCCGCTTCATTTGCCGAGGGGCGAACTACTGCAATGGCTCCGTCAACGTTCATCGAATCGCTGCGGCCGTCACCAAAGTCTCTGCATGAACATGTGTGATGTATCCTCTAGGGTTGCAGAACCTGCGGGGGAGCTCGCTCGAGTGTGGGCGACTCGTTGCGTTACACCAGGGGTTGGACCCGAAACCATCAAATAGACAGTTGAGTGTCAAGCGTCTGCAATAGTCGAAACCATATCGTTGCAGGGATCATGACTTCATCGGCCGGGTAAAATGGCTGCTGTGGATGGGATGGGATGGGGTTGAGGGGCTACCTATTTTCCCGCGGCACAAACTGACCCGATTCAGCGAAATGCTACAACCCGTGTTGGGAGAGTGAGAGACAACTTGTGACCTCGTGTTACTGGATCGCATGGACCGTAGGACTCTGTTTTATTGGTCTTGTCATGCCATTTACTGGACGACACTGTCTTTGACTCTAGAAACAAAGCTCGATCCGCATTTCTTCTCTTTATCAAAAGGGATAGTCATGGGGCTTATAAGCGATATGGATCTTGTGTTTGCATGATAGGGTAAGTGAGTATTTACTTTCTGGTGAGGAAAGTGATTGTTGCATTTGAGTGTACGACTCTTTCGAGACGCTTTAGCGGAATAGTCAATTTATACGTGAAGTTCCTATTTGTCTACGATCATTCAGATATATGGGATGTGTTGATAGGTCGAGCTTCTACACAACCATAAACCCTATGCAAAGACCATTGCAATAATAATATTGATGTACTCTGTAAACAAGTATATCTACCCAAAAGTACGATTGATCCCTTCCCCTACTTTCCATAATACAAGTGGTCCTCTTCTGTGTGGTAAAGGACTGCCATCCATCCCTCAAGTCCAACAGACCTAGTCATCTAGGCCTAGTGTTCTGTTCCCTTGCATCAAATCAGAGACAAACCCCACGGCGACGCGTTTGTCTCACAACGCCGCCGCGTTGAATCTTTCTCTAGCATCTTCTCGCCGAGACCAATGTCTTCATCGCGATAGCTGAGCTGAGATTCCTCATTGTATTCGATCCACTACGATATCGATTCTGCGGTGCATGCCATACAGCGTCATTGGACTTTGATGTTTCTCTAGACAAGACGCCCTATTCAGCCGGTTCAGCATTGTATTCCACCACCATGAACAGGGTGGCATTCCTTGTTCTTGAAGATGGATCAGGAATTGTGTTACAAATTGCTTGGGACTCATTCGGCTTGCCTCTGTATGTTGGGTAGCATGACTAGCCTCCTTTGGCTGAATGATATGCGGGCGAGAGCTCGGTTGCATGTTGGCCTGAATATTTATAGCTTTTCACGCATAGGAATTTGGATATCGGCGCCGCCATGGTCAGGCCACTGATGACCAACATGTGGCATATGGCTTACAGCTGAAGGTTCACGTATCTAGCTACGACGGAGCCGTGGAATCCGAGATGGTTTCCGCACCAAGAAGAAACTTGCCTTGAGGAATTCCAAGAGAGCGTGCACACTAACCTCTTGCTTCTCTAGTAGAACCATGTCGTGAGACATCAAGAATGCCGGCACGCCCAGAGGCGGCAAAGCCTGCGCTCTTCACGAACAACGCAGATCGCAACCCGGATAACCATGCATATGCATTCTTCATCGTGGATTGTATCGGTCTTCTTTGATGCGGGTGGTCCATGTCTGGAGTTATAAATAATGGCAGACTCTTCCTCCTGGAAACACGAGTCCTTCATCGCAGCAAGTACCAACTCAACAGCAGTACACTCAAATCTCCGATTTCCTTCCTTTAGAATCCGAGAATTTTATAGTCACTCTTTTATCACAAGACATTCTTTTTCTGTTCAATATGCGTTCGGCTTTGATGATCAGTCTGGGCGCCCAGCTCGCCTTGGGCTACTTCACGAACTCCTCGGAACCTCTGCAAAACAAGCTCGATGTCCACCCGCTGCTTGTTGGCGACTTCAGGCTCTTTGGGTGCGTGGCATCGACGGCCGGCTTTCCCAACTTTAAGAAGGTTGCTTCTACGAATCTCATGAACCTGGACTTTTGCGCAGCTAGCTGCCCAGGCAAGTTCTTTGGCACTTCCGACAGGTGAGTGTTTTACGGAAACATAGTCCTTTCCTACATGTTGCTCATGATTTATAGGGATTGTTACTGTGGAGATGAGCTTGATTTTGCGACTGCAGGCAAGATTGGCGAGGATCTGTGCAACACTCCTTGTCCGGGAGATAAGCATCAGACCTGCGGTGGTCTCGCCGCTGCTGCTCGTTTGGCTCGGGAGAAACAGAAGCCTCTGTCTGTTGTCTTGAGCTTATACGTCAGAATTCATGGTGAGGAGCACCGCGACGACCACGAGTATCATCACGATGATCACGAATATCACAACGACGGCGATCAGTGGAATCACACTTATGGAACTACGCCCACTCGTCCTCACCATACCTTCACAAGCACCATCACGAGCACCAAGACCAGCACCATCACATCTTGCCCGTCTTGGGTCCAGCACTGCCCCGTCGGCCACAAGACGACCGAAATCGTGACCGTCACCACCGAGCTCTGCCCCAAGCCCGAATGGCACAAGAAGAAGATTGTCTGCTACGGCGGCCACTGCGCCCCCGAGGAGCCCTGTCGTGAAGAGCACTGCGAACGTCACCGCGTCATCTGCAACGGGGACGACTGCTATCCCGAGGCCTGCACCGACAAGAATGAGTGGCATAAGCTGGTCATCTGCGATGGCAAGGATTGCCGCTACCACCAGTGCGCCGGCGACGAGTGCAGCTCCAAGATTGTCTGCTACGACGGCAAGTGTGCCAAGGAGACGTGCTACGGCGACGAGTGCCGCAACAAGTTCGTCTGCAAGGGCTTTGAATGCGGCCACGAGCGCTGCAACGGGGATGACTGCCACAGATATGAAGTCTGTAATGGATCCGGCGCCGATTGTCATCCTCGACCCCCTTGCGATGGCGCAACTTGCCCTGTTCCTCCTCCTCCTGCGCCTAGACCTCAGCCTCCCGCTCCCACGCACGACCGTCCTGGCCCGCCTAACCCTCCTGTTCATCCTACCACTGCTCACGGCTGGCCTCACCCGACTCAGCCTCCTGTTGTTGCCGGCTCGACAAAGCTGGGGGCCACAGTTTTGACTGCCTTGCTGAGCTTCGTCTTCTTCCTGTAAGTGAGCTATTAGATCGCGGGATGAGCTGGAATTTCGGTATGCCTTTGCAAAGGTGGAGGGTGTGAAACGGTGAGGGACTAGATTCAGGGGATATTCAGATGATAGACTGGAGCCATATTGTTGATTTACTCTAGATGGACAATAGTGTAGTGTTGGGGCACCGAAGCTTCTACACTCTTCCAATGACATTCATTTCATTCAAGTTTTTCATTCGACTCTTGATCTGTTCGATTACTGGGGCCGCCTTGATATGTCATGCTATTGTAACACATTTTCAGGGGCCTAAATGCGAAGCGACACAACACCATCCGACGGAACAATACAGTGAATGCCTGTAGTTTCTAATTTTGAACAATTATGCCACTTTTCTTCGGAGCAAGTAGGAAAAAGGGAGGACCAACTAGATACGGAGCACATCCGATTAGTCGGCTATCCCAGCGTCGGGGAACTCGCCCAGTCCACGACACAAAGCTGGATGACACGAGGAACCCCTGCATAAGCCACAATGCCTCCAACATGCGAGAAAAGAGAGCTGATGCCTGGCGGTGGCAATGGCCCGTGTGTTCTTCAAAACAAGGCGAGTGATAGGTGCCACTATGTCGGGTCTGGGGGCAGACCTGACCCAACGGTTGTTGCACGAACAGTTCCGACACCATGGTTCAGCAATATCCCTTGCATGACCATGTTGTTAGTTTCAATGTTGCTTTGGAGTTATCCATTCAATCTTTATGAGTCTTGCAGGAGAATTGTTACTTGAGTATTCACGAGGCGTTGTTAAGTAAGTGACGTTTAGGACTGGAAAGTCGGCCACGAGCAATTCGGGGCAATGAATCCTAAACACGCCAATGTAAGTGCGTAGCGGCTCTCCGGTGTCAAAGCAGCGAGATATTTATTGGCTGGCGCGGGGCAACAATCCAACGATAGCGAACAAAAAAGCCATAGCTTATGGTTCGTTGGATGGGCATTATGGTTTCTCCATGCCTTGCCACGGAGCATCACTCGGACCACATTGCGGTTGATGTGCCCGGATGATATCGGCCAACCCCCGTAACACGAAACACGAGTCCACCGCCGCAAGACATGAAATCGAGGCAGCAGGTTCAGCTATTGGTAGCAAAGGGAGAAAATCATCCAACCGCCAAGATAAACCAGAGCAGAATGAGGCCTCATACTAGATAGCTTACCCCTTACCTACCTCATATCAAGCGAAATGTAGCGACATGACAGAGTGACAGAGTGAGGACTCGTACCAAATAAGTGCATGGTAACGCGAAGGGCTTCAAAATGCAGTTTGATTCTGGAAGAAGGCTTATTTGCACCCACACTCATGGGTCGAGTTCGCCACAGACTAGTGGTTCTAGATAACCGCCCAGGATGATGATGCAAGCGCTGCTGTCAAATATCAACTCAAATACTTGAGTTGGGCCAACGGAGAATGCACCTAACCCCGTAGGAATTCATTTCAAGCCTCGGCCGTAAGACGTGAGACCATTCCAACATAAGTAGTTGCAGGCAGTGGTGGGATACTGTAGGTCAGCACCACACTTCAGGCGACAGACATTTATGCAAGAGACGACTCGTACTGTAAGCAACCAGCGAACTTGATTTTAATATGGGCTAGACTCGAAACCGGACCCTCATGACATGAAAAGGCGTTCCGATTTACCGAGGCGGAGGAGACCAGGGCCTGCTAGCAACGCCCGGGACGCAGAGAATATTGAGGTCTGACCAACGCCATCTGTGGACGGAATGCCAATTGAAGGCAAAATAGCCCAGCCAGAGCGAACGTCTACGTAAGGGATCCCTGCAGCGGCTTGCATAAGTGTTAGCCAGGGAGTATCAGGACGTGGCCAATCACGCAGCCATCGACTGGCCTCTGAGACGCAAATGGAAAACCTTGCATTGAACATCTCAGCAAGGACATGTACCCTACAGCACGTGCGGTTTCGAAGATACGGGAATACTTGGGCCTATCTGTGCCGAGTAGGATAGTACTCCGAATCGCATTCGTGGCTTGCCGGGCTTGTTCTCTAGTTTGGCATAGCTGCAGTGGAGCGACCAGCGAGTGGGCTTTTGGAGATCAGCAAGCCATGGAAATTGCCAATTGCCAGCGTCGAGGTGGGTAAGATGAGTAGCTCAAAGATGAGGAGGCGTTTAGCGTTCCTTACTGTCGGGTCGGCACAAAATGTCAAAGCCGAGAGGAGCCTTTGAGATGAAAATGGGGGTCGCGAAGCTCACTAGGGGCGGAGCCGGTGAGAAAAGCCCATGCCACCTAAGCAGCCAATTTGATCCGCAAGAGGGGGTTCGTTCGTGTCTGCGAAGCGTCGAATTGATAATGCAACGAGCTCAGCCAATCGTCGGATCGGCCAGCGAGAGAGTCTTGCGATTCGTGGACGAGGAGGATGCCCAGGTAATGAACGTAACGTAAGCGTATCAGCCGGTACGAAGCATCTCATATCTGGGCGAAAGAGCACGAGTACAGGCAGAGTACGAGTACGGAGTAGACGCAGAGAAACCCGGACTCGTACGAGAACGCTGTACTGGACGGACTGGATAGTAAAGACAAGGAACATGACATGGACAAGGGCTCGGCGGAGGTTGTGTTGGCTTCGAGATGGAGAAGTGTGTGGATGAAACGGCGAGGCGAATGAGAGAAATTGCCTGGTATGCTACCTGGGTACTTGCGAAGGTGCTAAGCGGTGTCCAATGGCAAATTGCAACCGTGCTGCTGCAACGGCAACTGCAACTGGAGGCCGCACCTGCCGTCCGTGGACGAAGCGAGCACAAGTCAAGAGTCAAGGCATGCGCTACCGAGGGAGTACCTGCCTGGGTTCGTAACTCGTACTGTCCTTTCCTTCGCACTATCCATTATTGGATGCTGGCTCGGAACTGATGCAGGAAGGCACGGCCCAATGGGCTAATTCGCATCGGAAGTTAGTGCCTTCCAAGGCTAGCACGGGCATCAGAATTCTTCAGTTGGTGTGCTCTTAATTCCGTCCGCACACACAAACTTGTCCCAACACACTCGATTCACCGAGATGGCGAATTGCCACGAAAAAAAAACTTGATTTATTCCTTGTTTCAACCAACTGAAGAAACAGCCTGTGACATGCCGTGCTGTACAGTACTCGATAGTGCTGCAAGAAGAGAAGAGAAAGGGGAAAAAACGGTCCATCGACGGCGGCAGTCAGACTGTTGGCTTGGCATCCCGCGTTCGTCGATGCCTTACCGGACTCGAGCACCGGCATGGAAGCACTGGAACAAATCCTGCAAAGGGCAGAGCTCCGCGTATTTTGATGAGTAATTTGGAATGGAGGTTACACACAGTGCCAGATGCTTTGGCTTGGGGTTTCTCTCTCTCTACGCTGCCGATCAACTTGGCAAGTAGGCTGAGTCGGAGAACAAGAGACAGCTGGATAATTCTCCGGAGCTTGATCATCCAGAAATCTGCTCCGGGTCCAATGAGCCTACCTGCTTTCTGCTAGAGCCCGGCCGCCACTCATCATGACGCCGCAGACCGCAGAGCAGAGTCACGCCATTATCGCGGACCGAGTCCATGGCGCTTTGACGACCTCCAACGTCGAGCCCATGCTGCTGCGGGAATATGCAAGCAGTCGAATTGAGGCTTCAACTAGTTGCGCTAGAGGCTCTAGGCATGTCTTGGATGGGGCTGGCGGTTAGTTCCAAGCCAAAGCTTTTGTTGCTCAGTCAGTTGCGATTCTGGTGGAAGATGACGCTGCGGGCGCTATTGGCCAACCCTCCGAGAGAAAAAGTCCACCCATCACCTCTGGCGACATATACGAACAGGGAGTTGCTCGGAAGATATCGCCCATGCATGACGACATGGCCAATGAATGGGACCGTGGACGGCAATCCTTAAAGAGCAGGGAGACAAAGACTGTACCTTGCGAAGCATGGAGAGCAAGATGCGAATACCGAACTGCGGAGTTGGAGTGCCGGGTTTGTTGCATATCTGGACTTGTATGGGGGCCCCGACTTGCTCGCTATCATACCGCCATATCCATCTCCAGAATCGTCGGCAATCCGCCATCATTCACTCCGCTCGGGTTGCCCTCTCCTCTCTTTTGCACCTTGTTCCCTTGCCAACTTGCAAAGACAAACAAAATACCGTGGATCGACTCGCGAACCGTTGTGATAAGCCTTAAATCTGTCTAGCTTCCCTATGCTATCTCTTCCCAAGGGGACCCTTCGTCCAGCCCCTGTCGATGTCAGCTTCCCCGTGTTCCTGACGCCGCGGACTGAAGACTCCGCTACAGAAGCACATACACGTACTCCATACTGTGCTGGTATAACGTCGCCCTGCGGTTTAATTTCTTTTCCTCTGATCTGGCCCCCTGTCTTGGCGGTGCGGCAAAACGATTTGGAAGCTTTCTCGCCGTCTTACTCCTTCTTACAACCCTCAGCCTTCGCCGACGTTTACTCTGTACAAAGCATGGCTCTGCCCTGACGATGATTGAAGTGATGCCTTGATCTTCTCGCTGGTTGCCATCTTTCGCCCGACTCCTTGCCGTGCAAGCGCCGTGCGAGCGCCGTGCCCGACTCCTGCTACGGCTCGCCAAGACCGAGACAGCAGGCCTCTCTGGTCCGTGAAGCTATTCGCTGCGTTGCTGGCCTGCAGCGCTACTGCAAGAAGCTGCCACCTTGCTGTGCGTGCCCCAACCGTCTTCGACTTGGACCTTGGCCCCAGTATCGTCTCCGTGGGCCGGGCCTAGCGTCTGGTCGGTAACCCACCATCTCTCAAGGTCGCCGCTCTGTGAGAAGCCTACTTTAGTTGGCGATGCCCCCGGTAGGCTAGAAGATACTGTAGCCATACGCACACAGCCATTTCATACTTGCCGGCAGGTTGATCCCCTACAGCGGCTGTTGAAGGTTGTCTAGCTTATCACCAGCCAGCTCCTTCCAGAGACTGCAGATCGATCTTGAACTTGGATGGGGCCACAATATCGCCCAGTTACCGCTCGCATTCGCATTCTTACGTTTACCTGGATACATATCGCCGCCCACCAATTCGCTTTCTCAAATATTGCGGCTTTTTGACTTGGATGTCCAACCACATCTTCCGCAGACCATCTCACTCATTTGGACGTTGCCTTTCACGCACACAACTACACGCGTAGGCAAGTCTACACGATTTACATCGCTGCAATTCTTCACAATCGCGTCACCTATCTGTGTTCTCAACATAAAAAAGAAACATGGTTGACGACGACGCAAGTAGCGGACCAATCCCAACCCGTCCCGTTTGCCCTCCGTCACCTACTTCGACCAATTCGGCTATCACCGTGGGCACATCCCAGGACGCGGTTCGCATCAAAAATCTGGAGCAAGGCGAATATATTCCCGATGGTGACACCTGGGACGAGACGCGTAGTCTCACGGAAAGCATTCGTCAACACATTATCGACGGAGGCCTACGGTACCATGCCTATCACGCCGGGCAATACAACTTCCCCAACGACGAGACAGAACAGTACCGCGACGACCTCAAGCACAACCTGACCATTCATCTCTGCGAGGGCACCTACTTTTACGCTCCTATTCATGAGCGGCTACAGAAACCAGGTGCTGAAGTTCTCGATTTAGGTGGGTCTCTCTGGCGCCAAACGGTCTATGCCTCCAACTTGATCACCATCATCTGCAACCTCTTTTCTATATATACACGTTGTCACTTTAGAACGCTCATTCGTGTACTAATGGTAGAAAACAGGTACCGGGACAGGGAAATGGGTTATCGAATGTGAGTAAATCCAGGCGAGATTGAATGTCTATGCTACACAATTCGTCAATTTGAAAACCCCGAGCATAAGACAGCCCTAGTCTCATATTTCTAACCTCGCCTTCTAGTGGCTGACATGTATCCAAACGCGACATTTCATGGCATGGATCTTTCACCCATTCAGCCCGATTGGGTACCAGAAAACGTGCTCTTTGTTGTCGATGACATCGAACATGACGCTGGATGGACGTATCCTGAAAACTCCTTTGATTATATTCATATTCGCCACGCCGTCCACGCCATAAAAGACCGAACCGAGCTGTGGGATCGGGTTTACAAGTGAGGTTACCTGTTTCTTCAATTTTGGCACTCTCTAACATGACTGGCTTCTCTCTCAGGCACCTAAAACCCGGTGGTTATGTCGAGGTTCAAGAGTTCCAGTATGCTGCTCACTGTGACGACGATTCGTGCAACGAGCCATATGCTTGGCGTGACTTTTTACGATACATGAACGATGGTCTTGCCGTCCTCGGCTCAAACCTCCATGGCATCCTAAATGTTCAGGACGAGCTTGCCGCTGCTGGTTTCCAAGATCTTCATCGATTAGATCTAAAGTGTCCCAACGGCCCATGGGCAAAGTCAAGGCGTCTCCAAGAATGCGGCCACATCCTCCGAGATGTCATCCTGTGGGGCCTCGTCGGACTAGCCAGACGGCCGCTTCATCACGGGCTTGGATGGACACCCATCCAGATCGAGATGTTCCTCGTCGAAGTCCGCAAGTCCGTCATTGCAGAGCGTAATGGCCTACCAAAGTTCCATTCCTATTTTCCCTTTCATAACATATACGGCCAAAAGCCCCTGGATGCTGCTTGAATATGTAGCTCAGCCGCAACTTACGATGGCGCCTATTATTGTAACGACACATGATTTGAAAACCTCAGCATACATACGTGGCCTAGGGCCGAGACAGTTGTGTCTAGAATGGGCTTACTAGTCAATCAACGATTAACGACACATGCTATACCACTATCCCGCATTTCTATCTGACGACTTAATTACCAGACCGGATAGATAACCCCCTCCCCTCTCAGCCAGCCCCTTTTATAGCCTCTTGATATAAAGATGCTCTCTACGTCTAGAATACCCTCGGAACTGCATATAATAGATATAGGATTGATATGGCGCACAATGGAGTTGTTCAACTTGAAGCGTGGCTGAATGAGATATTGTTTGGAGTCTGTCATGCCTCTCTTTTAGAGTATTGGTGTTTAGATGCATGGCATTGGTGTCAGGGTTCTATTCTTTGCATACAAATACGAATATTATGAGTAAACATTCAACGGCTACAATGATAATAAACTTGTGCTTGTGATGAGGCATACATGTACTTTCACAGTATTCTCCGTGTGCAAGACTTGTCATATATGCATACGTGCAGCAGTGATAGATCCGGAAAAGCCGCTGTAGTCGTATCGACTTTTGCTGCCACAATATGCAGCAAGCAGAAACGTTCAAGAGAAAGACAGACAAACGCTCCCGGAGATAAGTATCGGATACAAACATACGAGTATATGGCCAACAGAGCCAATCTGACATGCAGGGTACAAGGCGGTTCACGCCCCCTTTGTGGTATAACGGCCGAGAGGAGGAGAAAAGGCCGAAATCCCCGCTTGATTCTGCTGGAACCGGACCAACTCTTGTCACATAATTTGATATTATGACATATTTGTACTTTATAAATCAAGTGTGGAGTTGTTTTGTATGTGCCCTGATTGCCGGCTGGGTTAAATCTGTGAATGCGACGAGTAAGACCTAGCGAAAGCCTCTATGGGGCTTGCGGTTTCCCCCCCTCCCCCTTCCGTTGCCGGGATGCTCATTGAAGCTGGCAATGGGGTAAATCTGGGTTTGTAGAGGTTTCTCTGGGTAGGGGGACGTAGTCGATGCGTTTTGCGTGGGGATGGTTGTTTGTATGGGGGCGTGGGGAGAAGAGGAGGCAAATCGATGGTGAAATAAGATTGTGATGGCATGGCTTGATGCTTTGAAGGAAGGCAGAGCTATTGGTGATGGAAGAGCGATATTGAGAGGTGATGATGAATGATTATTGGCACGGATAGATGAGGGAACTGGAGTTTTGTCTGCCCGTGGGTGGAGATTTTGTGGGAGACGGAGAGGACGGTGGGAGAGGCATAAGATTGGCTGGGTCAATTGTCGAAATTAATCCGCGTAAGATGCTTATTTAGCATTGAATAACCTCGGATGCCCCATATTTAGTGATTCGGGGACTTTGTACGGAGGCTAAATACCTGAAGATGTTGGAGAAAGGTACCGATATTGCGGGCGCTCTGCTATTTCTTCAAGGGGACACGGTATTGTACCCCGGGGGAGGCAGTAGCTGATTGAGTTTTCATTTTCTTTCGAGATTTGGTATGATGATTTATGGTTTAAATGTTTATTTGTTGTTTGTTAGCGTCGTTTCAAAGCTATTGGATCCTTTGCTGGATAAAAGAGGAGGAATTGGTGACGACTTAGCTTGGGAAAGATTTACATTGGCCCCTTGTACGTACGGAAGTCATCCGAGACGAGAATTAAAGAGAAGGTGATTAGCTTGGACAGATCTCTTGCTAGTCAATTGGTTGATGAAGCTTATTATATATGGGTATATTAGACCCTGTCTCTGAGTAGACCTTCTCACGACCGTAGTGAGGAGGTGGAAGCGGAACATACGTATATACCCATATAATGCATTCACATTATACCAACAATAACAAACGTGCACTCGAAGGTTTCATTACTTGTAGATGTGGCATAATTATTTTGATATACGTGTTATTACTTCTGCAGACGTACACACCTGGCTTCTACAAGGGGAGAAATTCCCCCGAAGTGACCACCCCTCCCCCCATGTCTAGGCGTGATAAGTGCAACAGACGAAGAAAATGTTCAGTTAAGATGTGTTCTAATTTATGGCGGTGATGTTCGATTTGGCAACAGAGTTCTCCTATCTTTCTTGGGTATCTCCTACGGAGGATTGGCGCTGAGAACGACCAATGGATGCGCTTTTGCAAAAGTAAGAGGGTGCATAGGAAAAGACGTGCTCACAGCCATCATTTTATTTGGAATGAATCAACGAGATGGGTCACTATATGGAGGTGTTTGATGTGGAAAACCTGATAAAATTGGGTGCTTTGCTCGGTTTGGCGAGCACTTTTATCCTCAATACCTTTGGGGAACTCTCAAAGTCTACTCGGCATGGCCAATTTACCCGTGAAAAAAAAAGTAGTTGGCAATCATGGATCTTTGAGGCTGACTGAATTATCAAATAATAATACAATCATTTAAATTAACCAATCAACAATTTCACCCTCATGAGAAGAGTGTTGCCTTTGCGTAGCCATGATCACTTTTCACCGGCAGAGTTTCCAACGTTGCGGATGGAAAACACGGATGTTGTTATGGAACGCTATACTATTACGTTAAATGAGCAATTGAAGAGTTTGTGGTCATTATTGCAAAATCTGTGACGGGAAAAGATCGATCGCGGCAATTTACTAGTTCAAAGCAGATGTCATTACCACAAACTTGTGCACCACAAGCGTGGATATGGATTTGGCTGTGACCCGTTAGTATCCATGGAATAGATAAGTCATATGTATTTAATCAAAGGATCAGATCTAGTATCGCTCGAAATGTGTGATGAGGCTGGAGTAGTAATAGTGAGCATTCCCGAATAGTAGCTCAATGTTCTTGACGTACGATTCCTGCTGATCGCAAGTAAAAGAGAATGATATAGTGCGACAAAGTGGATTGATTTGGCTGTGAGTGAAGCTGTCTTTTAAAAACATAACCGGAGCAGATGGGCGCAGGTAATGGAGTTGATGCAACATCTTCCAGTCATCTGCTTCACAGTTTTGCGGTAACACCATGCGTCCAGCGCTACACGTGCAGCTTCTTTCGCAATAGAAAAGAGTTTAAAAGACTAATGGGACCCGATAGTCATTGACTATAAGAAGAAACGTCTATGTTGAGAGCATGAGCTAAATCTAGCTATAGAAGTGATGAACTCTAGAACGGTTAATTGATACCACAGTTCGCAGGTTTTCGGTAATATGATGCTTTCAAGCATTCTCCTCTCGAATGACAACGAAAGTAGAGTGTATTCATGAGATCTTTTCTTATAGAAGTAAGTGACTATGACGAATTATTACTAGATATGAGGGATAATACTGGTAGTTTTAGGAAGATAACATCAGCACAAAGGGATGTGAGTAAGCATGAGGCTGCTCGACAACAGTTCTCTTTGGAAAGTAGGAATCGGCTTAGTTGTGCAGTTACATATTCCTCTATACCTAATAAGAGTTCATTATAGAGTTTCAAGAACTATACAAATGCACTTATTCTTAAGACAAGCTGAGGGACTGACTGTGTTGGAAGAGGACCAACAAGCGTATATAGGCAGAGTTCTCTCGTCGAGAGCCGATTGCATTCCGTAGATAAACGCCTTGAAGCTCACGAATTTTCCTTATGCTACATCGTTCGTGAAGTTGGACGAGCTCATTGGCCTCAAATTCATGCTGCCTTCAAATCGAAAGGCCTTGAACAATAGACTATGAAGTTGTTTGTCAATTTGTCATTCTGTTGACAGTCCAAGTCTGAAAATGCGGTATACAGATAGACCACAACTAGAGAGTCATTTCTTGTGATATAAGATTACCTATACTACACATCTGTTGGTATCAATCGATGCCACTCTACCCTTACAACTCCCCCATTGCGCCACACTTCCCATCTCGGCCACGTCCGACCTCAACCGGCACTTCCACCTCCGGTCCAGCCCCGCCCACCGGCACCCCCGAAGATCTGCGCCGGGGGCACTGCTCAATGGCTCGCTCCAATTTCGGCTCTTTGGACAACTAAAGACGCTCGTAAAGATGCACAAAGGAAGCAGTATCACGGAATACGAGCAGCACAAGCGAGAGAGAGAAGAGCCGAACAAGTGGAGGCCGTCCGTCCACTCGCTTTGCTTACCACATTCCATGATTTTCATGTCGGTCGTCATTAATTGCCTAGATACGGGTAGGCGCAGGACAATCGCTCCAGCATCATCTTCTGCAGCTGGGCGGAACGAAAGGGGGGGCCCTTGTCTGGCTGGCCGCAGCAGTTTAGCGGCAGACACATGTGCTGCGCCAGGCTGAGGGCCAATATATGCAGCGAGCCGGCGTGCATTATGCGGTCCCAAGTTCGAAGAGAGAGGCTCCTCTCAGCAAAAAAAAAAAATCTGGCATCTGTGCAACATCGGTATCTCCAGGTTACATTTCCCAGTTGGAATGCGGGTGAGGGGGAGAAGGAGGGGTGATATGGAATACAATGCACCGTGCTTCTTCTTCTTCTTCTTCGTCTCCTTCTTCTCCTCCCCCCCGCTTGTGTGTGTGCCAGTCGAGAGCTGACAATGCGTGCGTTACGGGATGGTGATTGTGAGGATGACTACATGAACATGCTCGTACACGTTCTGCTCAGCCAGTGAGCACGTCAGACCGTCAGACTCCTTCAACGCAGTCATGCATGGAAGAGCAAGACGGGCGTCCTTCCGGGCCTTGGTTCCCATCGCCCTACGGCGCACATGGACCTGCATTTGCTCATTCCATCTCATGTCTGTCTTGGGGATTCCTGTCATCATGTAACACACACACAGCCCCCGGCATGAACCACGGCCGCAGCCCTGTTTTCTGTTTTCTGTTTTCCGTTTCTTTTCTCCTCCCCGCCAGATGGAGCAAAAGACGATGACGACTAGAGACAAAGACTCTTGTCCCCAGAACAACTCCCCCCCCCATACTGTACGAGTACACATGCATGCCATTAAACCACCCCCCTCGCAAATCCCTCTTTCAGTGCTGCAGAACCCGTCAGGTGAGTGGGATTATGCAAGTCATCCTTCCCACGGTCCAATCCCAGACAGTTTGCAGTTTCAGCAAACTCGGCAAACCACGCTATTGAGGGCAAACCCGCGTGGTGGCTGGCGCTGGATAATCGCGGCTTTCGGGGCGCTCCGAATAATCAAAATGGGCCCATCCCAGTCGGTTTTTTTTTTTATACAGATGCCCAACCTAACTTATGCATCCGCCTTTTGGGAGCCAACGACCTATCAAAAGCGCTACCTTTGCCAGGTAACAACTCTGGATCATCGTTTTTTTTTTTTTTTGTATGACATGGCTAGTGGGAATTTGTTCAGGCCCCAAAATCGGGCTGAAAAGTGAGGGGGTCTCGACAAGGTGAAGCAAAGCAGAAGAAGAAGAAGAAGACAAGAGACACACGCCATGCCCCCATGCCATGCCATGCGCAAAATACTCTCTCCCTCATTCATCTATCCAGGCATCTTTCCGTGGGGCCCAAAGACAGGGCTGAGAGTGAGCCGCCTTGAGACTCTGTGATACTCAGCCAGCGCAGCGGCCAGTGCCATGTAGAGTGATGGTGATGTGATGTGTCTCTCGGTGACACAATCCTGTGGCTCCAACGGAAATAGAACCCAGACGCTCTGCTACACATACACAAAAGATAGAGAGAGAGGAGGCTTTTCGTCTCTTCTTCCGCCGCCTCCTCATGCAGCCCCCATTCTTGATGACATGGCCCCAAGTAAATAGTATCAAACAGGGCACAACTAAACGCCCAGAAAAAGAAGAAGAAAAACAAGAAAAGTAAGAGAGGAGACGAAAATACACCCACTGCCGCATTACGCACCTAGCCAGGCAAAAAAACGCATGCTCTTTCTCCGCACGAGAGAGCCCAGCACCCATCAAGCAAGAAAGAAGAGAGAAAAAAAGCAAACACACACAAGAAACTTGGAGGGGGAGTGTGCTTAATGCAAGACTCTCCCCTCTTTCTGTTGCGCAAAAAAAAATAAAAACGAAAAAAAAAAACGACATGGGATCCGCTTCAAATCTTTTCCCGTCGTACAGTGCCAGGGCTGTTTCGGCTCGGCTGGATTACAATGTAGCCAGCTTCATTCGATTGAAACCTGTTGCCTCTCTTTTTTTTTTCTCCACGCAAAAGACGTCAGCCATACAGAAGACTGCATCGATGGGTTGCCACTCAAAAACCAATATGAGTCAAGTGAGGCTGAGGACGGGAATCCATTATGCATGCATTGCTGAACAGGCATTCCAGCCTGATGCGCACTCTACGAGGCTGATGATTGAGACATGGGGGGGCTGGTTCTGCGTCGTACCGTGCCTAAGAAAAAACATCCATGATGATTTCCAGTTGAAGCCCCGAGACATGAGCGAGAGAGAAAGAAAAAGAAGAGGGGAAATCAACATCTGTAGTCGTCATACGTGAGTTTGTCCGCGAGACAAGACGGGCACTTGTAGCTATGAGACATGAGACGAGACAAAGCACAGCCTCCGAATAAGCACGACGAGTTCATGCCGCTTTCCAAAGACTTCACCAGCCTTCTTCTTTGTCATGCCCTTGGAGAATTTACTGCTGCGAGTTCGTCTGAGCACGTCTCAGATGCTCAAATCACAGCTTGTTGGTAGTGACAGCGTGATGTCAGATCTGCATGAAGCAGCAACACCAAGACAGACCAGCCATTCTACAGCATCCATCTCAATCTTCACCATCCCAAGCAGTACATCTTCACTACACCCCCAAACTTACACCATAAAAGCCACACGCAGGCACACACAACATTCCCAAGCAATCCTCATACTGGTACACCCAGCCCAGTGGCAACTCCAAAGCCAAAAACAACACCAACAATACCGTATTCCCTGAGAAAATCCCAAACCATTCAATTCGTCTGCCTAATCCCGACTCATCCTTCTTCCCCATGTAGATAGGATAACACAAACCCCATCTTCTCAAAAAAAACACCATTCCCTACCACCTGCAACATCATCTCCTCGTTAAACAACTCCACATGATTCGTAAAAAAAGAACACGAGTACACGTAGAATAAAAAGACGAGAGAGACGTGGCAAACCGCCCTTGGAGAGACGTGCAAGGACGTCATCGCCAAGCACTGTAACGGCGGGCTGATGCCGTATCCCAACACGTCTCTTTCTACGGAGCTTTTATTCGCCCTATGAGGATACACATCGCGTGTGCCCTCCAGTTTCATATTAACAAGCCCGCTGGCTTTTGCACTTTACATCAAAGACATCAAGGTGAGATGGACCGCTATCCACTGTACATGCAGGGCAAACCCCTACGCATTCACTCCACAAAAGGCTGCAGCGGGACAAAAAAAAAAAGACACAGTATCACACGAATGGAGCATAAAAGGTTGATATAGAGGGGGATAAATATTCGAGCTCATCAAAGCCATCATCATTTTGCAGTAAACTAAAGTCCTCCATCTAGTATTCCCAATCTCAACATTCTCAAATAAAATAAAAAAAGACACTTTGTCAAATCGTTGCTGCCGCAGCACATTAAACCCAAGAAAAGAAATAAATAAAAAAAAGAAAGAAAGATAATCAGTCAATAAAAGTCATGTAAAAAAACCAGACAACCTCGCCACCTTGCTGTCGCTTTTGTTTTTTCCTCCTCCCGCCCCTCGTCTCTCTTCCCCCGCTTGCTTGCGACGCGCCCGAAATGATAACGCTGGGTATCTCTAGATGGAAAAATGCCCCGTGTCTCGGTGTCTCCTCCCCGTGTGCATTGGTGGTAGTACAGGTCGCCCTTGAAAAGAAATCTGTCTTTTGAATAACCGAAAAGGAAAGTGAAAGGAAAGCCATTCATTCGCTCCGAGACCGAGTTTCAGAACATAGGAAATAGAAATAAAAAAAGTCCGTAAGATTGGGTATCCATAGGAAATCTCCGGACGAGAACAAAAACAGGCAGCAGTATTAGTGTACAGTCTTTCGTCTTTCTCGGGCCATTCCATCCGGTGGAGTGGGCCATTATTCAACTTCGATGGTCCGGGATCCTAGGGAAGTTGCCAATTGGATAACAATTAAAGGAAAGATTAAAAAGGATACGTGAGACGCTTGGTCATATGAAAACAAAAGTCCAGGGCAAATTTCATATGCATCTCCTCTTTAATGGGTCGCTCCCGGAAACAGTCCTCTGTAGGCGGGGTCGATGATCCTGGATTGTGGGAATTGATAGTTGTTCTCACACTAAGACGGCGAAGGCAAAGTAAAAACCAGCAAAATGGCCTTAGGAAGATGGGTTTTGCAGGATGCCCTCGCAGTTGGCATCGAACCGGAGGCTGAAGAGCCTCACGCTCTGCATAAACTTCTCGGTCTTGGCAAGCTCTCGGTCGCGGCCGAAGAGAGTGTCCACGAACTCGACGCCAGAGTTCTTGCCCAGACCCGACTGCTTCTTCTTGGCGGCCTTGAGCATGGGGGCCTCGCAGGCCTTGAGCAGTCCGCGGAGCTTCTCCGTGAGACGCTCGCCGGCGTCGATAAAGTCGGTCATGATCTCTCGGTTCTCGGGGCTGCGAACACGGCCGACGATGTCCTCGGCGCGCTTGACCTTGCCGGAGAGCTGAATCAGCAGGAGCCAGAGCTCGCCCGCCATGTCGGCAATGGGAGAGTTGGCACCCGCTCGGTAGACGGTCCAGTCGTAGATCCACTTGCCCAGGCTGTTGGCGTCAAAGACGCTGCCGAGGAGCAGGATGGGCTCCTCCGAAGGATCCCAGTTCTTGAGCGAGTAGCCCGTGGGAATCCGGTGCTTTCGAGCATCGGCCTCGGTAGCCTTGGGTGTCGTCGCGGCGGCAGCAGCCGCCTTTTGGCGGTAAGCCTGGGTCGAGGGGCGGACGGTGGAGGGCCTCTGGGGGACATTGGCCGCGGCAGCCGACGAGCGGCGGGCGTGGCCGTGGCCGTGGCTGGTGGGAGGGCGGACATGAGTAGGGGGGATGTGCGACTGCGGAGAGTCGTAGGCATCACGGCTGTAGTCGGCGTAGTAAGCGGCGGTACCCTGCGGGTAGTCGTCGTGATTAGTGTACCGTATCCCTTCATAATCATGAACATGCTGCGAGTTCCTGCGACCCTTTGCCCGCGACTCGGCAAGCAACACATAGGTGCGCCCCGAAGCCTCGAATATCTCGTCCTCGTCGGATTCTCCAAACGGAGTTGTAGCCCGGACATAGGTGTGAGAGAATCGGCGGTCGTGCCAGGCAGGAAATTGAAACGACCCGGGGGGCCCGCGCGACGACGAAAAATATTTGGGACTCACATCAACCGTGGCATACTGGCCGGAGCTGTTGTATCGGGGCGAATCTACTGGAGCGCGAGGCGTAGATGCGCCGGCCTGAGAATAGCTGCTGGCCCGGCTGTGAGCTGCACGCGTTGCCGGGCGTCGAGGCGTCGTCTCGAGCCAGCTTGGCCGCGGTGATGGGGTTGGAGTGGCGGATGACATTCGTGTGTATTCCCACTCGTGGATCGGAGTCGATCCAGGTGTTCGTGGTGATGGGTAGTTCATTCTGTGACGGCTCCCTCTTTGTCTTTGCAATGTCCACTGTGACGTGACACTTCGCTCCTCAACCTCTCCTCCAATGAAGGAGCTGGCGACGTATCGTTTGAATGGATATTGCTTCTCTGCTTCGTTCGAAACTCAAAAGGTGAGACTGAGGGGGAACAAGATTCGAGACGCCTTTTTGCTCAAAGCCTTGCCTGCTCTCGGTGAAGGAAGAAGGGAGGGGACGTGAGAGGTTAGGGATGTTGTGTGATATTAAGATGTGTGTGTGAGAGAGAGAGAAAGCAATAAAAAAAAAGCCCGTCACCTTGGTATGTAGTCGGAAGAGTAAAAGTTGAAAGAGTTATTACGTCTTGCGTCAAACATGACCAATCTACAACAGGATCGTTTTTATCGTCTCCCCCTTGGGTAGTGGTAGTGGAAGCGGTAGTGCCAGAGTCGGACGGACTGTGGCGATTGTTGGGGGCCCGCGAGGAGCGTGACGGCGGGTGAGGTGACGGTGGATGTCGTCGGCGTTGGACGATGCAATGCAATGCTGCAGGTGGAGATGAGGTTCATTGGCAGAAGCCAGAACCAAAACGATCAGATGCGTAAGTCGGAGAGAGGAAGAAGCAAGAGTCGGGTGTGCGGGCATGCATTCGAGGTATATATTGTGGCCGCGACAAATTTTGCTGTGCTGTGCCGTGCCTTGGTCTTGGTCTCGAGCCAGACAGAAGCAGAAGCAGAACCACAGCAGACAGGGAGCAGGGCCTTTAGTGGGAGACGAGGGCAGCCACAGGCATGCGACAGGGGACAGGGGGCCTGAACGAGGTGGAGGGTGGAGGGTGGAGGGGGGCGTGGCGGTAGCGAGGGCTTAGTCACTGTGGAACCTTCCCGTGGCTGCCACACAGTGCTGGAAGCGTCGCCCGACACGGAGCCGATGATGTCTGATGCGGTTGCTGACTGGGCTTGATGGATTCCCAGTCCTCGCTCTGCACTTTTGTATGGTTGCACCCAAGCAAGCGCACAACCAGAACCGGGGCCAGCGACCTGTTGCTTCCAGCAGCTTCCGCGCACGACTGACAAGAGGCAGCCCGACTGCGCTTCCTGGGCCTTGATTCGACGGCACTCTGCCGGGCCTTGGTTGGATCTCGCTCGGGGGGGCGATTCAGCCGGCTTGCGCAGCTGAACGGGCTCGAGGGGCTCCCAGAAGCCCGTTGCGAGTTATGACTCTTTTGGTGGACGACCAACCACCGAGCCAGAGCCTTTCGGTTTCGTATCGCTCACCCGGGAAAAGCACGAGCACTCCGAGTGGCGTTGAAAGTGCACGCTGTGCAGGGTTGTGTCAACGATGATTGCCCCCAGCCGTGTGCTTCGTGCCTGTACAGCACCGTATCTCGAATCGATTTGCAGACGGGCGACTCGTGGCCCTGGCTCTAATGCGACTGAGCGCTCCCCAGTCCAATTTACCGGGACTGGATAAGCGAAATGATGGAGCCTAGGGGTAGTGAATCCTAGCTTCCGCTGCGGCTGGGGAGTCCACCAGCTTTGTCTTGTATTTTCTCGGTGAGAAAAGGGAACAAGATGACTTTTGAAGAGTTTTCTTCTTCCTTCTGATGCTTGTTTTGTCTCCCTGCTGGTCCCTTCTCCGGATGGGCAGGTGTCAAACGCCCGGGGCCGTCGATGCCTTGAAGTTGGATGCAAGGCAATTTGGGAATCCCTGCTCTAATTTTTTTTAGAGACTGGACCTGTGCGCGCGCAGCAAATGCACAAACTCACGGTGTTTTTTTCGCTTTTCAACCCGGCTCGCAAAATAAAGTCCTTGTAATTCGGGCTCGCACGTCTTTTCGCTAATCGGCCGCGTCGAAAAAGAACCGGGCGAGGGTACAGGAATATCGATGCGCCCAGAGACAAAATGAAGTTGTTGCGAAGCGCGAGTAATGCTAGTGCCGCGAGAGCTTCCGGAACCGTTTGTGGCAGTAAATGGTACTCGTGCAGGCTGAGATTTGATTATGCGTCCTTGGTACGAATACAGTACTTCGTACACTCACGCTCCCGCTCGGGCTCAGTGAAAGAAACAAAGCGGACTGTAATGTTTGTGGTCTGAGGCTTGGACTTGTTGGGGGACCTCGGAGACTGATATCTGCGCCGCGGGTAATGACAAGCATGAATGATGGGCAGTGCGTAATCGTAATGCGCATCACCCTCTGCTTCTGGTGGCTTACGGCAAACTTATTACGAACCCTCGTTCGGCCTCGACCATGTGTCCGGAGCGGAGGGCAGGCCGGCCGAACGAGAGCGAGAGAAGGAGGAAGCGCCGTATTTATCATCTTCATTGTCATCCATCACCAACCCGGCCGGCCCCCAGCATTACGTATGACCGGCTGTATTCCAAAAGGTGAGGGATGTGTGGAGGGTGGTGGGAAGCGCCGACAAGGACGCAATCATCAACGCAGACTGGACACACAAACCCGTTAGCAAGCGCCCATCTGCATCGCACATCAGCCCTGTGACCACTTGTCAAGCAGCGCAAAAAAAAAAAAAAAAAAAAAGGACCAAATGGCGAGTATTCGCTCATCACAATCACTGAGACGGCACAAGTGCTGCTCTCCCGTCACATGGGCGCCGCATCGAGATGGTTGGCGGCAGCACCTTGTCCGCAGCCCACGCAGCGGCTGATTGGCCCGCATTTCGAAGCTGTGTGACGGGCACTATCGATAGATTGTCCGTATAATCGCTCAGGAGGAACGAGAAGCTGGCCTGGCTTTGTTCATACGAGCACGAGTAATCCGCTCCGCCGTCACAACCGTCGCTTCTGGCGTTGCAGTGCGTCAAGATGGTGGTGCGGCGTTGGTGACGGGAGGTGCTGAGAAGCGCCGAGCTCCGGGCTGATTGTGGCGGTTAAACCACATTCACGACGTTTGAGTGCTTGCGTGAAGGCTACGACGGTGCTTGCATACCCGTTAATAGATTGATGGTTTCGAGCTAGGATCAATCCATGATGCTACCAAAACCCAATTGTTGGGGTTGCATGTAATTAATTCGCCAATGACTTACATGAATTAGTACCTACCACGGTTAGTGAGGTGGTTAGGATCAAGGTAGGACGGGATGAATGGAGGTTCTACTGCTCTCCGAAGTGCTGTAATATAGTACTTGCTTCATCCTTCGTACCTGGGAATTACATTCATTCAGCCGCGGCCATCACCACCCAAAGAAGGAAGGATGATGACGGATGGTATATTAAGTGGCATTCTAGAGCTTACATGAAAATACAAAACTCCTTTCCCGCAGGTCGGTATGCGGAACCAGAAGAAGCTCATTCGGAGTGCACATCTATAAATCCCAGCATGTGACATGCATCTCCATTTGGCGACCCGCATGGAAAAAGCACAGCCGTTTTTTTTCCTTTTACCTTTTTTTTTTCCTTTTTATTGTAGTCGTATTAATTAACAACTTCCTCCAGTATACCGACTGTAACTTGAAAAGTAAAAATGGTCATACGGGCTGCTACTCTGTTCGCTTGCATGGCCGAGGCCTGTGCGAAAAGGTCAAGTGTCTTCTTCGGCAATTACAAGGCCGAAACGTGCTGACCGTCGCAAGGGCCGGTTTTGGAGTGTGGGCGAATGGGGCGATTTCCAGGTGCCGGCCATGCGCCAGGCCAGGCCGGGCCATGAGGAACAGAATCTCGATTTTTCCCAGGCTGCAAGAGAAGAAAAGAGGCGAGGCTGCACTGACCATGGCCTGGTCGGCGCTACGAAAGCAGTCCTGTGCTTCCCTCCCAACAATACGAGTCCAGTAGAAAGAATGTTACAGGTCATACTTGTACATCATCAGCTCTCCATCGACAGTTCGACTTGGGGGTTGGGGTCCCCCAGCCCTGGACAATTTCTCGCCTCGAGACCGGGCTCTCTTCTTCTCTCCCATTGTTTCCTCTTCTCGCCTATTTGCCTGAGCGCACCGACTGTCCGCAAAAACTCAATGCAAGACTTGGATCTGACAGGGGCCGTCGTCCCAGGCGTGGCTTTTTTTTTTTTTTTTTTCGCCACACGGCGCCAATCACGAAGCCGGACCTACCAGAGGACACCATTTCTGTGATGGACGCAGCCCAGTCACCTTGAAGGATGCGGCAAGGGGACGGCTGCCCTTGCTTGGAAAACTCTGCTAGCACAAAAGCATGGACATTTGTTAGTCTTGGTGTTGGATTCTTTCCTCTCTCTTTTGACGGTGAAGACTGTCTGTCTACTGCACGACTGCGTCCGCACCTACAGGTACCTACATATGCGTATGCACTCATATTGCTGGGATTGGGTCCTTCTCCGTATATTGTTCGCCAACAGCTCGTCGTTGTGATTGGCGAGCTGTTTCTTTATGCCCCGGTTTGCTGATATAGACGAGATGTACAGTATAACAGGGCGCACAAACATTTTTCTTTTCTTTTTTTTTCTTTTTCTTTTGTTATTGATTCTTGGCCCTGTTCTGTCTGTCTCTCTCGCTTCGTGATCATGCGGTGTTAGTACACAAGGGTTGCAATGGCTCAGACACAAAGGTCCATCTCCCCCTGGACACAAACGGGCCATCTTTTGCGCTGTGGCTTAGACAAGCCTTCAAACCTACCGCGAATGCCTCTGCGTGAAAAAGGATGAAGGGGGCCAAATGCCGTTGCAAGAACAACGCATTAGGTACTCGTATGCTGATGCTGATGGATTGATGGATGGATGCTTTCAATCCCCAACGAACAGCCGATGGCCTAATGCACCGGCTGCAGAGGGCCCTGGGACCGCGGCAGGGCTTCCGGGGGGGCTAGCGGATAAATTGGCAGCGATGGCAGTTTGAGTTTTTTGCTGGAGCGTGTTGGTCGGGACGGGACACTCCAAGATTTCTTCACATGAAATGCCCCAGACCTGTCCTGTCATCGTGCTCGTACTCGTACATACCCTTACTATAGTTACAGTCAAAGCCTCCACCTCCGCCTCTTCCTAACGAAGCCAATTGTGCCAGAAAACTAACGAGTGGGACTTGTCAACCCTCGCTCATCAATCTCTCTCTCTCTTCTTCTTCCCACCGCACCGGGTGGGACCTCCGGAGCTGTCCCACAAGGAACGGGAGCTCGCAGCCCCAAAAAGCATCCACGCCGCCGCAGCGAGCCGTTCCCGCGCACTTTCCAACCAGCGCCAGGCACGGCACACTGTATGGGAACAGTTTCCATTTACTTTGTACATTGGATTCACTTGTGCTCGGCTGAGTTCGAGAGAGGCCATGCTTGTACTGTACTGTACTGTACTCCGTACTCGCGCTCGTATGTACAGTGCTTCCATCCCATATTTGGCCCCTTGTGTTGTGCGAGCCAACCTCGTACCTGCGTCGCCCAGCTCCAGTGACTTTTGTCTGTCCAGCTGCATCGAGGAAGTTCTGCGAGACGGGCTCGCATCGGCATTCACTTTCTGCACGAAACACATGCCATCCCCGACGCTACCGATCATATTTTGATTCCTCGGGCGCATCTATATTCTCCTCTGGCCTCTTTCTTCGTGTAGTCATGGTTGTCCGGTCCGATCGATCCGTCAGTACTGCCAGCTTTACACACCAGCTACTGTAAGTACATACCTCGACGCCCACAAGTCAGTGAAAAAAAAAAAAAAAAAGTCTACCGCTGTCATCAGCACCAACACAAGACCACACACCCCCTTGCCGTTCCCATCATGGCATGTTGATTAATAGGTACGACTTCAGAAGACTGGAGGATCCAACCTCGACTCGACCATGTCAGACGCCCACCGCAACGCAACGCAACACATCCCCTCTCACCGACTGTGCTCCTCTTCCCCTTCAACATGCACTCCATACTGGGACGGTCTCCGGACGGGAGCCGTAGCCGCCGCAGGATTGGCTGCTTTGGCCTCGTCCGGGTCCTAGCCGATTTCTAGAACGACGATGCACACCTTGAAAGATGGTCCCGGTGTGATGCTGGTCCTCGCTGGCCCACCCTCTTTGGCTTCCCACATCCAACCATCGTCCGTCCTCCCTTGGATCCCTGGGGCCGGAGGGTGTGGCCAAAAGAGGCTGCCTGGAAGCCACTAGGGCTTGGCCTTTGCCCGTCCCTTGTTTGACAAGTGAAAAAATTTTCAACATCTCATTTCATGGGCCGTCCCTCAATCAAACCCCCAAGCAAGATTCTCGTGTCTTTGCGTTGCTGCTGGCTGCCTCCTTGCAACCCATTCTTTGCTGCTTGGACGGGTGTGTTTTCTGTCTGCTGGGTGAATCCGACGAGGCGGAATGTGACTCATAGGCGAGCTGCTGCCCGGTCACTTTCGCATGTATTATCTCCCAATCGCTGGGCGCCAGAGCTGTATTGCTGTCCAAAGCTGCTGCGGCTGTCGAATCGGGCTTTGAGCTGCAGCGGGTTTGGGCGCCGATTGGCAGCTGGGCCTCTCACTCCCCAGTTTCACGCAAACGCCACCAAGAAGATGGCATCCTTGCCTACAGTGGCCCTCCAGTGCGAACAAAGACAAGCCAGGGAGCGAAAGAGAAGAGCCCCACCGGGGTTTGGGATGCAGGGATCATGCCCGTTGGCCGTGGCTCTTTGGCTTCTTCACGACACACCCCCTCGAGGCAGCTAAAGAGCGTCGTCTTTAAGCGAAATCGCCAACCTAGAGGCTAAACAACCCACCCATTCATTCATTCACTAGTCAAGACTTGTTTGCGAATATCAAAAACACCACAAACAGCCTTTGGCGCTTCCGCTTCCTTGCCGAAAATACAGGGCAGGCAGGGCCATCTTGGAGGTGCGGACTAATGCCAAAGGTGGCTTTACAGTAGCCCTGCCTTGTCCTTGACCGACTCTTTCAACTTTTCATGCAAGACGTACGATCTCTGAGAGGGGGGGGGAGGATAAGAAAAATTTCTTCGACCCGGCCCGCGCACCATGACGAGAGTCCCAAGACGCACCTCACTGGTCCGTTTGAGTAGCGAGGACGACAAACAGGGCAAGGCCCATCTGCGACAACGGACGCCTAGTGGGAAAGCAAAAAGCAAAAAAACTCTTGCGCAGTTCTGATACGCGAGAAGGGGAGGGAGATGCATTGGGACGATGCACAATGATGGAAAGCCAGATCTCTGCGCAACGGCATGCGTTGCCTCTACAGTATCCCAATCCTCAATGAGCAGGTGGCCGCGACCTGACCTCTTGTGAGCCTCAGGCTTTCATGTCCGAGTACTCCGTACACGGGAGAAAAATCCGGTGAGGACGCATCCCCTAGTCTTGCTTATCTGAGAGAGGCAGAAAACGGCATTGAACCGCCCATACACCGGCCATTTGATGCATCGACGTTGGCTGGGACAGCAAAATACCGGGGGTGCAGTTTGTGAAGCCGAAACATATCAGACTGCCCAGGCGTTATTTTTGCAACGCTTAGGTCATGCCAGATCCGCCGGGAGTGTTGGGAGCAAAGGCGTGAGATGTTAATGGTACGGCTTTGGGTGGATTTCGACCACATGATGGTCTATCTACCTACTACTTGGTTCAAGTAGTGGTGCGCCTGCTGAGGAGATTTTCATGGCAACAAGTGGTAGCTCATGATCGGCGCAAGCTCACCTTGCCTGGTGTCTATCCGCACACGGTAAGGTCGAGCCCTGTCGTATCATATCAAGCCTGCGATGGTGCTACGGCCGCGGTGAGAGCCCGGCGGTGCCCAATCCAGCAGCGAGCCGCCATCACTGACATGATAGCCTCATGCCCAAGCCGCGGACGGCATCCCATCAGGTAGGTAGCCCTCTTTTGCGGCTGGGAAGGGGGGGGCTCTGTGCTACCCTTTGTATACTATTCGTTCATGCAAACGGAAACAATCCAGATGAAGATCGCGATGCAGACCTGCATCAACCCTAAAATCGCGACGCACGTGTCCACGGTCTTGTCGTCGAAGAGGCGTGAGCGTGAGCGTGAGGTGAGCAGGAGAGGGCACGGAAGCCCTACTGTATTCTTACATGCCTGTGCCCTACGGGAAGCCGTCTTCTGACTTGTCGCCAATGGTTGTTTGCATGCACGATGCGCAAATGGGGGTCCGTTTCTGGTTCTGGTTTGCAAATACTGTGCTGTGCTGTGCTGTGCTGTGTGCTAGTATTACGTCCCATCCTTTGTTTCGAGCACCCCCTCTACATTATCTAGTTCAGGCCACTGCAGATTCGTGCCCTACGATGCGGCAGCATTTACCACCAGCAGTGCCGAAGGGGCCTGTGTGGGCGGCCATGCGACCTGTTTACGCCTTGTCTACCCGAACAAACAGATGGGCCTAGATTCTCCTGCCTCGTTGCAATACCAAAAAAAGAACAGCTTGAGAGCGAAACTACCAAAGCACACACAGGACAGCCTTGGACGGGGCCGTATCGTGGCCTCTAGAGTGGTGTGGCACGTTGTTTGTACGCCCATGGCCTTGGTACTAGTATGCGCCGGTATTGGGCAACAGCAGGGCGCAAGTAGTGTCTGGTTCTACTATTTGAGTTTATTTTATCTTCTTTGCGCAGCCTTGGATTCATTCCATTGGACACGACACGACTGCCGGACCGAATTGGCATTGTATGCACATACGCGGCACAGGATGCTGCGATACCAATCCCAATCCCAACCAGTATCTACACTCCCTTGAGATGTTGGGCCCCCCACCATTGTCATGCCGTGCTCCGGACCATGAGTGGGCAAAGCAAAATGGAATCCACCTGGATCTGTCAAAGCGTTTGTCATGCTATATCCATGGCCTTGTTTGGCGCATGAAAAACGACATGGTTGCTGTAAATAGCAAAAAGGGATCGCTCATGCTAATGCAACTTGCACCGGACACAAAGATGGGCTTAGACGGAGTCTAGATGGGCATTTCGATCATGCAGCGACACGTTCCCCCCCCCCCCTCTGGCTTCTTCTTTTCTAGACCGCCCACTTTTTGGGGACAGTCTATTACGGAGGCGGTGACGGCAACACGCATTTCGCGACGGATCACAGTCGCTGTAATTTTTCAATTTTTTTCTTCTTAGTGCCGTTCCCCCGCGACTACTTTCGTCACATCTCGTTTGACCCTTGAAAAACTTGTGAGAAGAAGGAAAGAAGAAGAAAAAATTTTCTTCAAGTGCCGCGGCATGCATACCAGGGCTGAAGCTGATTCCCCCATTCCGCGTAATGCGAGGCTGGAAACCTTGTCTAAGACGCGCAAGAAGAAAAACTCAGCCTCCCGTCTGAAATGTTAGACACAACACACATAACAAAAACAAGGGTAAGTACCTACTCCGTAAATAAAAAAAAAAAATAAAAAAAAAAAACCCTTTTCCCGCGTCCTTCCAGTGCAGTGCCAAACTCTCCGCCACGCACTGGGGGCCACTTGTAACCTGATCGCGTGCCCCCCGGGAAGCCAGCGGGACGGGCGTTCTGGAGCTTTGGAGCTTGAGCTTTTTGGAGAGAGAAAAAAAGAAAAGATGGAGATGCAGCGCGCCAGCCACGTGGAGTGGCTGTGCATGTGATTTGAGTTGCTGGAGGTCCGGGCTGCACGTGACTCGGCCGAGCGGCCGGGACCGCCGTCACAAATTGCAAACGCCCAGGGCACAACAAGCGGCGTTACGTCATGGGCGCCCTGGCTATTGAAAACTTATGAAACGGAGCCGGTTTTTTTTTCTATCCTCAGGCAACTCTATTTGTCTATTTGGGCGCCAACAAAGCAAAGGCGTGTCGATCTGGGAGCCGTCCACGTTGGTTTGGTTTCCAATAAGTTTATTTTTCTTTCTTTTCTTTCCGTTTGCCTATTGGAGTAATTTGTCCCTGACTGTGGCTTGCGACGGGGATGACAAAAAGGTATCCAAAGCATGACGCAATGACTTTTGGCAAACGGAGGGCCGGATCAGGCACAAAACGGGGATTCCATACTCCATACTCGGTACACCCTGCTTGATCAGCCACCTTGAGTGCGAACGATACCCGGTAGTTGCGAGCTTTCCAAATGTTTGAGGTCCAGGTTCTCGGGACGCGAACAAATGCGATGGCTGGGGTTGGAGAGAGAGGCAAGGCAAGGCAAGGGGGGTTGAGTGAGTCACAGACAGACTTACACTGCCTGCTTTGCTATCAAACACGGCGCGTAAAACACACAACCAGGAAAGCAAAATTCCATGTAGATTCTAGCAATGGGATTCACGAGAGGCGACTTTTGTCACGCCCCCTCCTCCCTTGAGGGTGCTAAAACGTGCTCTTAGCCAAGCAATGGATGGGGGGGTGGTTGGGAAAAGACGCGCGTATTTGGAAGCCTTGATCTTTTTTTTTTCTTTACGCGAAGGCATCAAAAAGACCCGCGTCGTGAGGCGAAAAAGAGAAAAAAAGGTAGTAGTAGGAGGAAGACGTGAAGAAGACGTGAACGAGGCTAAGACAGGCAGCAGTCATGGTCAGTTTCAGATGCGCCAAAAATAGGTGGCGAGGGAAAAAAAAGGGAAACCCAGCGAATGGCGTCGCGCGTAATTCGTAGCGTCTCTGCGCGCTTCTTCTCTTTGATGCGAACTCGCGCGTCAGCGTGTTCACGTGCCACCGTTCCTCTCTCCGTCTTTTCAATGTGACGCGAGGCGGGAGGATCGTCAGAAGAAGAAAAAAAAGAGTCACCGTGTAAGAGGGTTGGAGCGCGTAGATTGGATGCTTTCTGCTTGAGCTTTTGTGGGAGCCTACTGGGATATTGGAACTATTGGTCATTGGGCGCCTGTTTGATGTGTGATTTTCCCAGCCATTCCGTGCTAGAGTAGTGATTTCTTGGATATAGGATAGGATGGGGGGTGTACGATTAACTGTGGCGATGCGTCGTCGTTGTCCATGGCGAGGTTGAGGTGGGATGACTGCAAAGATGTCTCGCACTGGGTTGCTGTTAAGGGATTTCTCTGGCATATGATTGGAGAAAGACGACGTTTTGTTGACCGTCATGATATTGAGTAGATGGAATCGTGGATTACGGTAATGAGTTGCGCCTCAGGTTGGGGTGGCTCACCGCTGGGTTAGCAGTCCGAGTCTGCCTTGGGCTGGAAGCGTCAAACCCGAGGTGAGCGTCTGGGTCAATCACCTGATGTCATTGATGTCTTTGGCTGAGAGCACATGAAAGAACTGAGTCAGTATGGGTGTTGTTCTGGATGGTTGATCAACGTCATTTGGTGGTTCTGTGATGGTGGTGTAAGTATGACTCGGAGCTTTTGTCCTTTTGGACTCTGCTTTTTTTTCTCGTCTGGTTTGAGCGTGGCAAGCGGCGGACGGGAAAACAGAGACAAGGAAGGTTATAAACACCCATCTATATTTCTTTATACCTGCTACTATATCTATATTTCTCTAGCAATTACTACTATATTTATGTTTATCAAGTAATTCCTACTACATCTATATTTTTACAGTAACTGCTGAGTAACTGCTACTATAGTTTTATAGTTAAATTTAGGTGCTGGCTACGGAGTAAACAGGTGTTCCCTTATGAAAGCACTACCTACTTGATGAGCTCATTGAGTACTTATATTGCTAAATATATGTACTTATTCATCTTGCGGTCTGGCTTTTTCTCACCTCCCCTTGCGTGGCTAGTTCTAAGCGCTTGGTTTGTGACTCGATAGAGTGAAACAAGACTTTTATGCCTGTCTCTTTGGTGTAAGTCGGTGGTCTAGCCCCTGAGCTATTGTAATTTTGGGCCTGGCATCTCTCGTCAAAGTCCTTCATATTGGCACACGATATGGAGCATCACACGCAGAATGTTGAGTATTCTCTAATGGACTCTGATACATTAACCAGAACAAGTTATTTCGAGCTTTTGGTGTGAAGTCGGCATTTTGTCGACGAGTGTTTCGTTTGTCACGTTCTAGCCATCTCCATCTGCCTTGGGACTTCTGTAACAGTAATCTAGGACTTTTCCATGGTTGAGTGAATGCTGTTGTTAATTATAGCTAGCTACTATAATTAAATCGGGTTAAGTCTTTACAAGTTAATATTCTTGTGACCGATATCTAACCAACGTTAGAGATTCACAGCAAAGACATTTTCACTCCATTAGATAGCGGATAGAGCAATGCGTCCCTTCTATTTCGCAAATATTGGGAACTAAATGAAAAGCCACACGTTTACTGGACACGTAGGTAGTTCTCGACCAATATATTGAACTCATTCTTTTCTTCATTATTAAATTATTTACATCTAATTGACTTCATTTAATTTCCAGATCTAATGCCTCTAGAAAGCATAAAACATGGGTTCTTGATAACTTTGGAAACTTTTAAGATGGTGTGAAATTCCTTCACCCACATGCTTCAAATCAAACATGTGCAGACATGCAAGTCGTCGCAAACATCCTTCCCCTCCCCTTTACCTCTTGTTGTAGTTGACGAATCGGCTCTAAAGAAGCAAAGTTAGCAAACTGGAACGAACTGTAATATGGCAGATGAGGAAAACGTACACCTAGATAGAGAATGATGATGTTGCTGACGACGAAGCTAAGGAAGATGCCAAAGTCTCTCCAGCGATGGTCAAAGCTCAAGCTCAATGGAGTGTAGAACTCATCGCCAACCTTGTATGAGCAGTACTCGCAGTCCGAGGTGCTGTTGGAAACGAGATATCCCGGGGCACCCCTTTCGAAGAAAGGCTGCATGTAGTCGCCGCATGTTGTGCCGTTAGGAGCGGTGAATCTGTTGAGCTCGCTGGGCTTGCAAACGACTTCGAGTCCGTGGAGTGCAGTGGTAACACAAGCACCGATGAGACGGGTGAAGGGATCGAGCTGGTAGAGCCAGACACGCCAACCCTTGGGCATCTGCGCATATGGAATGGTAACACCACAGAAGAGAGCGAACACAATGGTGATGAAAGGATCAAATTGGGTGGAGACACGAGGTGAGGGAGTAAGCGCGGAGAGACCTTGGCCCAGGGTGACGGCGAACAGTTCTGTGATGAGAACCATGAAGAACTGGAAACCGGCACGCGAGGGGTCGGTTTGGAAGCCTGGCATGAAGTACAAGGGCAGGAAGAAGGAGACCGCACAGAGGACGGAGTAAGGCATCTCGGCGAGAATGATGGCCGTGACGAACGAAGAGGTCGAGTACATCTTGGACGAGGATTCGCGGAAGAAGAGCGCGCGCTTCATGGCGTACATGATTTCGACCTGCGACATGATGATGGCGGGCAACACAGTGATCTGGAACATGACGAAGACCTTGTACTGAAGAGAAGCCTTTGAGTTGTCCAAGTTGAGATACGTGAGACCAGTGATGATGGCGACAGCAATGTGGGCAAACAGACGAGTAAACAAGTAGTTGGGCGAACGCCAGAAAGCTCGGAACATGCGTCGAACAACGACATTCATCTGGTGATAAAGAGGAGAGGCGTACTCCTTCTCAATCCCGGGGCTTGCCTGGTTAGCCGCCATGCGCTCTCGCTTCAGTTCAATGATGACATCCTTGGTATGAGCAAACTCAGGGCTGTCTTCCCAGATATCAGCCCAGTCACGGTCACCAATTCGGGGCATGCTTCCGGCACCGACAGCGTCAAGCATATACTCTGCAACGTTGTCGGTAGGGGCAGCTTCGGCACCATAGCGTGCTAGGTAGGCGCGCAGAACAGCAGCATCCTTGCCGATATCGCCAAAGTACACGGTGCGTCCTCCTCGCTGCAGCAGCAAAAGACGATCAAAGTTCTGGAAAAGCGCGGCGTTGGGCTGGTGGATCGTGCAGAGAATGGCCTGGCCAGCGGCAGCCAGCTTCTTCAGGAAACGGACAATGTTGAAGGCACTCTGACTGTCCAAACCGGAAGTAGGCTCGTCCAAGAACAGGAGCAGTTCGGGCTTGGCGGCAAGTTCAACTCCAATGGTCACACGCTTGCGCTGTTCGACGGTCAAGCCAGCTTCGGGGGATCCAATGATGCAGTCGGCAATGTTCTCCATTTCCAAGAGAGAGATGATCTCTTCCACATAGGCATGGCGCTCGGGGATGGGGGTCTCGAAGGGTTGGCGGAGTTCGGCAGAGAATCGAAGGGCTTCGCGGACTGTCTGAGTGGGCTCATGAACATCGAGCTGCTCAGCATAGGAGGTGGATCGTTGGAATTGCTTTCCGGGCTTGGCACCATCTACCAAAACGTCGCCATAGATGACACCAATGTTCTTTCTAGCTGCCAAGACATCGAGGAGTGTAGTCTTTCCAGCACCAGACGCTCCCATCAAGGCGGTCAGTTCACCTGGCTTAACATATCCAAAAACGTTGTTGAGAAGACGTCGGGTACCGCCGGGAACAGGCACATCGTAGTTGAGGCTCTCCCAAGTCAAAACGCTGGTCGAGTTAATGATCAACTCAGAACCTTCCTCGTTGGATCGATCCTTGCGCTTCGCCTCACGCTTCTCAGCCAATGCGTTGTTCAGTTCTTCTCGCTCCTTGTTGGGCTTTGCGTAAACCTTGAAACTGTTTCCACCCATGCCAAACTTAACGATCTCACCAAGGAGTACGTTTAGGAAGAGGAAGAAGACAATCAGCGCCATGACAATACCCCAGTTGCGCCACAAGTCACCAGGAAGGTAATCGAAACCCTGAGAGATGTAGTCACGACCTCGGACAAAGGTTGTGCCAGCGTTTGAACCAGGCAGAACACAGACTTGATGGTTGATGTCATCATATCCAGGGCCAGATGGAATAAGCGATTCGGCGGTGCAGGTGAGATCGATTCTCTCAAACTCGTTCTCCATCAAAGAGCTAAATGCGAGACCCAAAATATTAACCCAATAGATCCAGCGAAGCCAGACTTTTTCAGATTGATACTGAATGAGATACCCGGAGGTAGTGATGAAAAGCGTGATGATAACGACGGCAAACTTGATGGCAGAGTCGAAATCCGGACTGACACAGCCAAGAATTCGGAAAAAGAGCGTCATTCCAATGTTACCTGAGAGAATCATCAGATAGAAGGTGAAGAATGCGCCGGCATCTCGAACTAGGCCTGTCATAAAGTAGACAATGATGGAGAACACAAGGATTTGACTGGCTGCAAACGCCTGGTCCACAAATATTTGGGCAATCCAGAGAGCCGAAGGTCGGTGGAACGCGTATGCCTTGTGTCTTGCGACCAGTGGACGTCCCAACATTGTTCCTCCCAACTCTGCGAAGGCTTGGAAAGCGTTGAACAGAAGAGCTACAAACAACAAACCACCCTTGCTGAAAGCACTGGCGGACGTTTGACCGAGATTGAGATACAGGGTTCCGAGAACGATGGCGGTTAGGATGCTGCGGCTCCAGCCCACGATCAGGTTGAATCGATCCTGGAGCTTGAGAATAAACTGCCGTTTCATGATAGACCAGACCTGGATGTGGAAACCGACTTGGTAGGGGCTTCGCTTAGATGTGCCACGTTTGCCTTCCTTAAAGGCAACCAAGAAATCGTCGTGCTTGTGCTTTTCCTGCTCCAGGTTTGCCTTGTACTCGGCAATTTCGTCTTCAATCATCTTCTGGTAAGGCGACGCCTTGAATGCGTCCCTGAGCGAGTCTGGGCTGTGAGGCGCGTTTTCTGCAGACCTTCCAGGCTGATATTCACGCTCAAATTCGTCGGTACAGCCAGTAACATAGTCGGGAGTCGTCTGTCTGGGCTGAGGCAGGAAACCAAGGCCTTCGAAATAGGCACGTGCATCCTTTGCAGGGCCAAAGTAGACCTGTCGCCCTTCATCAATCACCAAAACCTTGTCAAAGAGCTTGTAAATGTTCTCGGAAGCTTGGTACAGAGAGACAAAGGTACAAGTTTTGTAGAGATCTGTCTGAATCCTCAAACTCTTGGCAAAGTCAAGGGCGGTACTGGCGTCGAGACCACGAGTGCTGTTATCCCAAGAGAGAATGCAAGCGTTTGTAATCATCATTTCTGCGATGGAGACACGCTTTCGCTCACCACCAGATACACCGCGAACGAAGGCATCACCAACAATGGTCTTTCTGGTGTGTTCAATGTTGAACATCTTGAGTAGCAGAGTGATGATGTGTTCCTTGAATTCAGTCTTGGTCATGTTACCAGGTCGCTTAGCGGGCATCTTGACATCCAAAGCGAATCCCAGAGTCTGCTCGACAGTAAGCGTAGGGTGGTGGACATCGTCTTCAGCATTGTAGACGGCCTCGCCGCGGTATCGCTTGAACTCTTGCGCAGTCCATGGGCCGTAAAAGACATCTCCATGGACTCCAGTGTATCCATATCGCTGGTTAGCAATGGACTTGAGGAAGGTGGTGCATCCAGAGCCTGGAGTTCCCAGAACCAGAATCATCTCTCCTGGCTTGCACACGCCCTGGAAGTTATCAAGCAATGTAGCCTCGGTAAACTTCGGACCCAGACCAACCATGCTTAGCACGGGAGAGATGACGTTGAAGGTGTCGACGATGGCATCGGGGAAGGTTTTGACAAAGTTGGTGAAACCGCCAATGCCCTTGACGGTCAGGCCATCCCAACAGGTTCCGATATGTTTCGATCGAATTCCGGCCTCGGTGCTGGCGTCAAGATCGCCTCGGAGAGCAGTCTCTAAGTCGAAGAGAGAGACGTCATCATCCTCTGCTGTGACGGTGGCTCCCTTTTCAGGGTCGGAAGCAGATTGATGCTTATTCTTGCGGCTTGCTCGAGAAACACCGGTAAACTCGCGCTGCAGGCCGGCAAAGTGAGCCTCAGCTGCCTCAACAGAGACGCCCGTCTGAACTCTGGCAAGTTCCTTGGAAGAGCGGTCACCTTCAACCTGAGTCTCCACAGAGTTTGAATCCAACTGCTCGCCAAGGTCCTTTGCCGTCGCCGAGTGCGCCGTGCTAGGCAGCGACTCCTCCTTGAGAGGAGGCTGCTCCCCAGCCATTGCGGTTACTTTTTGGAGAGTTGTATGAAGCTGCTATATGTATAGATGCTTGAAAGGATGAATGTCGTTGTCGGTATGAGAGTTGTCCAAAAAGGGTCGTCGCCGAGAATGGATGAACGAAGGATACGTTTGGCGTATAGTATGGATCAAGTTCCAACAGGTCCACACAGAATTATAATTGAGGTTCTAATGACGATTGAATGCAATAATTTCTTTTTTGGTCGTTTGTATGGTCAGAGATCAGATGAAGCAAAAAGAGTAAGCGGTGGGCTTGAGCGGTGTGATTCTACCAGACGAAAGAAAAAAAAGCACAATACAGATATTAGTAGAGAAGGAGGATACCAAACAACCCCAACAGAGAAAGACTCTCGATGACAACCAAAAATTGGTTACCAAGCGATGATCAAAACAACAGCTGAGCGAAAGCAGGATGCCTAGAGTTTTTATTCATTTCCTCACGGCTAAAGAAAAGCGCAAAGCAAAAAAAAAAATCGGGGGCCTGCGGAGCTACAAGGGGGTAATCTTTTGGCCTGCCAAGATTTCTGGGGCCAGATAACTGCATCCAAAACCTCGCCCTACAGTATGACAAGGACAAGGACAAAGTTCTCTGACATACTTGCCGGCCAGCAGACTCATGGCCCACATGCAGGGCGGTTCCTTGCCGCAGCTCGAGTTTGCCAGCACAGCTTGGTCTGACCGTCAAAAGTCCGAAGGCGAGGGGCAAAGCCGGAGCTACAGCCGTTCACCAGGTAAAAGCCGGCCAAGCGGCGACAAGAATCCACTCTGGATGCAGACATTGGGGGTACCGGAGGCAGTGGAGCATTCCAGGAGAGCTACAAGTTGCTGTACTCGTACTTGTACAGCCGGACTATTGATCATTGCTACGATGAGTATCGCGTCGGGTTGTTTACTACAGGTACGTGCATACGAGTACCTACATACGACAAACTACAACTATGTTGATGTTTGGCCATGGAGGCAATACGCTGACGACAGGCATTCCATCGCTGTGACCGATACAAGTTCCACAGGCCAAGCTGTCAGACGTTGACGCTCTTCTCCCATATTGGAGCCGATGAGATGACCAGCTCCCTCTTTCATGCTTTGGAGCCGGAATAACAAATGTTGGCGTACGAGTATTCTTATTATTATTAATAAGGTTCATTTCCGGAAACCGGAAATACGGAGTTAGAGCCGCCAGCCTCTCATAAAGCTGAATGTTCCATCAAAGCACCATTGGTTGCAGCGGCTGGCCGTGACGATCCCATCAATGACAATCTGTTGGATATCCAACTGAAGAGCTTCCGTTATTCTGTGCTTCTAAAGCACGACATTGAAATCAACTGCTATACGCTGGTGTGAAAGATCCGATGAAAGACCTATGGCATCAATCGTGCTCGGGCATGCCCAAAACGGCAATAAGCCAATAAGCCAGCAACACGATGGATCATGGTGTGCAACCGGTGGCGCTGCGGTTGGTCAGGATCGTGGGGCGTTTGGTGCTGGAACGACTCAGCAACTCCGAGCTTTAGTCTTACGGAGCCCCGAGTGCAAGGGTCGTGCTCAGCTGGAGAGATGTCGATGAGAAAGTTACCCATAGCGAATCCGTCGATAAACAGCTTACTCCCCAGACTTTTTTTTGTCTTTGTTTCTCGTCTTCTCGAAGCCAAGCAAACGGCTCCCTCCTCGTTGTGTTCCGGTCCAAGAAGCGGTCGAAACGACCTCAATACATTACCGCTTCTCTATCTCTAGCCCGCATCATGTAGGAGCTGACAGTACATATAATCGATCCACAACTCTCCTTTGATCGGCTACGAACGACATGCGAGTACCTGGAACGCCGGCTCAATCACCGCCTACTCGTATCTTGATTCGCGACATCCCCTCTCTTGTCACTTCTCAACTTGGAAAGGTCACCGGATGTAACACGGCACCACTGATACTTCACGGGACGCGTGCCAATATACATCTTTTGGTATGGGATGAAACAGACCAGCACGGACTTTCAAGCCCGCCTCACGGCTTGGAGGGTGCGGCGCTCGGCGCTCGCTGACTTTTCTTTTTTCGCCCACTTCGTCTTCCTTCAACCGGGGGGTTGCGGCCCGCGCCCCTGCTGGCCACGCCGTCTGGTGTTTGCCCCGTTTCAGTCTGCGCTGATACGACATGCACAAACTGCCATGAGGACAGTGAGACATTCTTCAGCCGCCCCGTGCTTGTCGCAGCAAGACTTGTTGTTTGATTGTCTCATACAAGCACGCAGTGTCTACGGCATACGAGTACGCATCACCATTTAATACGCCCAGCCGTCGTTTGTGGCTCACGAACTCGGCCTCCTCCGAGCTAGTTCAGCATATGGGCCCTTCATCAAGCCGGCGGGCGCGGCACCCGCCGACCCTGGACTTGTAGGTTCCTACAGGCTGAGATTGCCGATCCAAGAACTGAAAATTTCGACGCCTTGGTGGCGAGCCTTGCCTCAGCGGGAAATTGCAATTCTTGGGACTCAGGCCCCCGCCATCCCTCCGCATCAACGTTGAAAACATGCTCAACGGCGAGCTGAGGTGAACCAGCCGTGTTTGCGTGTCATGGTTGAGAACATGTACATGTGCGTATTAACGCGTGGAGTAATGGTCGGGCTCTTCTCACTAGCCTTGGTAATACGCCCTCCACCCGCCGTCAGTTAATATGCAACCAACTTGCTCGCCGGATGACTCCCACTCAAAAGGAGGCGCAATCCGGCACAGCGTTATCCCGCTTGTTACTAATACTAACAAAACTTCACTCGTATACAAGTGGCTCCATTTTGCTCAAGACAGGGAGCACACCAGCTTCTATGCAGGCACTACCTACTACTCGGCAGTTATCATTCCAAGTATGTCTGCGTGACATCAAAGAACCAGACCACAAAGAGCGCTCTTCACTTTATCCGCAATATCGTATCGTTGTCGTACAGAAGGACATCAACTGTCGCCTTTGATAGGCGAAATTCCGACTTACTGCACAGCAGCCCTTCCCATGTCTGGAGCATCTAGATGGAGCAAGGCTTCCGTATCTCATAAATTCTTAATTCCATTCTTAATTCCGTAAACAATCACAATCTCAACCGCAGCAAAGACCCTCTCAAAGATCGACCATACCAGCCCCCACACGGCAGAAACAAGCAGAGAAATGGAATAAACGCTACCCCTGTAATAACACTTCACGAAATACGAGTAACACTTTCTACGGGACAGATACAGAGCATCTATTTGAGATAGTAGTAGTAGTAGTAGCATTTCCAGCATCGCCCTGGCACCTGAGACCGAGTTGATTAGGTACATCCTTGAACCATCCTGCTTGGGTATCAAGTGAACAAGGAGTCAAGACCAGGATTATCAGCACTGAAGCCCCAAATGCCAAGATTAGGCCACATCACCAACCATCACCGAGCAATGCTACTGTACATGCAATGGCTGCGCTCATACTTACACGTGCAAGTACCTCGTCATCTTGCCGTGAAATCCAAGCAGGGGGGCGCAAAAAACACCGCCGCCTATCACTTAACATTATGTATAGTGTAGACCGGCGGTGTTTTTTGCAACCCGCAACCCGCCAAGGTACAGTCAAAAGCAAACAACGGCGCTGCGATCCCTTGCATCTCCCAACCTCTGCTACGATCGTATCTCAATTACTTACGGAGTGGACAAGGCAATCAAATCGTCAAACTCCGCAGCCCCAGTGGATCGAATATTCCGCAGATATGGAGCCATCCAGTAACATGACGCTCATTCCTCACCGCACAACCCATCCGTAGGCCAAGGAGCCGCCCGGAGACATAAAGTAAGAAGACAAACGCAAATCTCCCGAGGGGGGCGAGTGGCTGTTGCGTGTTTTCGGTATTTGCGTTTGTTTTGTGTGATCTAGCATGTGCTTTCAATTCCGTCAGAATTATTCAGACCCTCTTCGGAGTGTTGGTTACCGTTATTATTCAGCTTCCATGATGGGCAACCAACGCTTAGCGATCTACTGTGCGGAACTCCGACATAGCATGACAGTGTGACCCAACTACGGAGTATAGAATTCGTTAAATGTGTTTGTCGTATAATCTTATGGCGCAATCTTTGATTTTTTACGCAACGGGCGGTGTTGGAAGATCCACGGCCAAGTGCCATCACCGTCTGCCTAGCTACGAGCTTGGAGCTGCCATCATGAGAGAACCCAAGGCCCTCGCCCCTTGCTTTGGCTAAACAGGCCGAAACTCATTCTTTGCTTCGTAGTGTTACTATTCATATACATGTGTGGGGTCCTTAAATACTCCAAAAAATGCTGGAGTCAGCAGGACAACGACGCTCCCTTGCATTGCGACTGCATCAAATACTCGGGTATATTCTCAAAATCACTCATGAATAGCCCCCAAAAACACTCCGTATCGTTTGTAACATCCAGCTCAGAGCAAAGTATAAACCACAGAAGTCGAGGAATCTCAACCAATATTTGGAGAGGCAGCAGTCAAGAGGACGCAGATTAGCAATCATATCTACTCACTGTAACCATGACACGTTGTATCCGGAAGTGTATCCGGAAGTGTACCGGCTTAAAGGGGGAACTGCCAAGTCCCCAAATGCGTTTGCTTCAGTATTTGTTATCACGCCTTTTCGTAGAGATAAAGTTCCACGCATTGCGTCTCAGCAAGAACGGGCAGTGGCAACGTCTGCCTGTGTAACTCCGTCCACCCCTGATCTGATAAGAGGCCAAACAGCGCGTCCCCCGAAGCGTGCCGCGGCCGCCGGCGGCCGCGGCTTTGTCTCCAGAAAGACTTTTGTAGACTGCGGCTGCTCGCCGGTCACTGCCTTGTTGAACTCGTGCAACGCGGACAGCGTGCCGACCAGAGCGGGAAGCATGTCCACGTTGTAAGTGCGGTCGCTGAGTAGGACAAGGTCTCAGCAGTGACTTTGTGCTTCCGGGCCAAACACTCCTTCTCAGCCTTGCTCCCAATCGTGATTTCCATACAGAAGCTTTATAGGAGGAGCAGTGTTGGACTTGTACTCCTGCCGGGCCCGAAGAAGCCAGGACATGTTTGATCTACTCCGACGTTCTGCTTCCTCCAAGTCAGCCATGAGAATAGTACATCTACGGTTAGGGGGTGGCCGTGTCCTTGGCAAGACGACAATCCAGCCTCCAATGAGAATTACCACGCCGTATTCTAGTTCTAATGCATTGACAGGTTTTGGCCCGGTGAATACGCCTTTAAAGCTTTCAATCCGGAGAGCTCTGTATCCGTTGGCGTCGGCAACATGCATGATTCGGCAATTGCACACAATGCAAGCACACCAGCATCCCAAATGTGTCTCGCAATGCTCTCACCAATCTTCTCTCCAAACTCAACGTAGAAATCCTGCTCGGAGGTGCCGGGTAGTGATAGTCTTCTTGTAGAACCCTCAACATCAGCCTCATCATGGTGGCTCAGAGTGATCCAGACTAGCACCCCTTACCCAGCCGGCTCCTCTTTTGATACAACCGTAGTGGCAAGAATATCACGTATGACAAGCACAGAATATTTCTCTGTGCTAATAGTACATACGTCGACCTTGCATTTTGCCTTTAGTGCTTGTTACACAGCTGCAGAAATGTTGACAGAAGGCTTTGCAACGCGCGTCCCAGATCACCAATGTACATAGGGATTTCGCTGTTTCCGGCAACCGACTTAATGGGGTGTACTTTTTAGATCCTCAGCCAGTGTCTATGTCGGGATAAATTGTCAAGCCAATTGGTCCGTATGGATGTAGAAATGAGTCTCCCGGATCTGTAGTTATTGCGAGGACGAGATCTAGCGTGCGTTTCTTTCCAGAGTGAGATTGAGCCGAGCATTTGAGCAGTCGTATGTATTGCATCAAGTGCCTTACTATTTGTTTCGAGTATCGATTATCTCTATCTCTTGGCACTAGAGCGCACTCTACTGACAATTAACAGATATAGGGTATGTATGTCGATATGTATCAAGTAGTAGATAACTCTTGTCGCCTTTGACGGAATCTTATTATTTGCTTAGTCACTTAACAGTTACTACAATCATGAATTTAGAAGGGCGTAACACATACTTGGGTATATTGAAATAGATTCGCAAGAGGGTATGTAATATTAAGAAAGAAACCGTTCGAGATACAAAAGTTATGCCCAACAATAATACCTCTGAACACTAAGAATGTATGCTCGCCTGAAATCCTCTGTAGTTTTGTGCCCGAATTAGAACAAATAGTGATCTTGTTCAAGATCAACAGGCAACAGAATGAGGCAAATATCTGCACAAGTACAGAGCGAAATGATCGTTCTATCTCTATGTAACCCGTATTATGAATAAAAAACCGCCCGCAATGCGATATCAGTAGAAACGATCTATCATAAAGCAAAGGATAACGAAGTAGGAGGAAGGAAAGGGTATGTCATCAAGAAAGATAAGAGGGAATTTTGATACATCCACAAAAGTGCACACAGAATCCTGCTGTCTGTGTGTGTCAAGTCCAAAAAAAAAAGGTTCCCAAGTGTCCTCTTCCTCCTCCTCCTCCTCCTCCCCTCCTTCCTTTTCCTCCTCTTCCTTTTCCTCTTCTTCTATATCCATGGGCTCTAAATGACTCTGAATGGCATGTTTCGCCAAGCTAGGCAGCTCGAACTCATCCCCATCTATTGAATCATCTTCCTCGCCCTCTTTCTCTTCCCCTTTAGATTCATGTTGGTCCATGAAGCCATTAAAATTCCGAGGAGTAGGAGAAAATGGCGAGAAATGAGCCAGCCTAGCCGGAGTCTCTGCACCCGGATATTCGAGAAGGAGAGCTCCATCATCAACTATTTCAGGTTCGCGTGGCGTCATCCATTGTTTCAATCTGCTCACTTTACCCATTTCTTCGCTCGACTTCTTACCCGATGACGTTGGCAAGGCCGTTTCGAAGACTGGCTGTTGTTTCAATAAACCTTCCTGGATTGGGAATATAGTAGCTGCCTGTTGACCATTGTTAGAAGTCCTAAACGAAACCTGTTGACCACTAAACCCTTCTCGCCACCGCTGCAACTCTTGCGCAATTGCTTCATTCCTTCGACGCTGCGGCTGGCGGAGGGAGGTACGGACAGGGGGGTGAATGGCTGTTTCTCCTTTTCTCAGGACAGATGATGATTGAGTGCCGGCGGCGCGGACAATGGGATTGGAATTATTTCTTAAATCTTGTCTAATGACGCTGTTGCCCCGTGTTTTCGATGTAGGTAAATGGGATTGTAGGTATTCTACTTCTTTCTGTTCCTCTATGTGCTCTTCGTAGTTGGGTAGTGATTTGAGGGCGAGCAGAAGTAAGTGCTCTGCGACATGGCCGGCCCTACTGCCACTGAATTCGTTATTACCACATTACGGACAAGGTTTGGGCATAGAAGTCGATGGTCGCGCAATTCTGGTGGCCAGGACATTGAGTTGCGCATCTGTAAATTTATCAGGATGAACAGCTTTCATGTGGTCAATATATTCGCTCTTGGTGATGCTCTGGAATTCTACGTGCGATTCAGAAACGCAACGCCATCGCATATAATGTGAGGACATATGATTGAGCCATGCACCGTGATGGCTATACACTTCTTCGGGTGAGTCGCAGCCTTCAAAGAGGCAGACATATGGATCGATATCATTCTTAACATGTAACCTGCGGGGATTCTTAGCACCTAGACATGACGAATTGGGGTTGATTGGAGTGCTGTGGTGGGAAAACGTTGCTGATATTAGACTTACTTCCACTTGCTCTCATCAACGACATCCCGGGCTGGTAAACTTAAGCAACATAAAGGACAATCGATTTCCCCTGCAGCCTCCAAAATTTCATTCCAGTCTTTTTCTAAATTTTCCTTGTATTTTTTGACTACTTCTAGATCAGAATTCTCGGTTTCTTGGTTGAGGTTGTATTCTTCTTGCCGCTGTTTCTTCAACATGTCGTATTTTCGCATAATGTTATCGCAAGGGGCGAGTGGAAATGGGACGTTCCCATAGTCACCTATCACAGCACTCCCAAACGTGAAAGCTCTAGATGGCGCTGCAGCTTTTTGTAAACGTGTAGAAAGAAGCGTCGTCGTTATTTGTGTTGCAGACTATGTAATACCTTGAGGGATGTCTGCTGCTGTAGACGTAGTATCCGCTTCAGGTCGATTCGCTTCATCGCGGACAAGTAATTGCGATTCTTCCACGGGATTTGACGGGTTTGCAGTTCTATAAAGAGTTGTACCACGGAAAAATGTCCGATAGAGAATTTTTTTAAGTCGCAAAATCATGGTGTTGACGAGGCGTTGTTGGATGATACAACTTACTCTAGGAAATTGGTTACGTATATGCCAAGCAAAGTCGTCTTTTAAAAAAGGTTCCAAGTCGTGTCCCTCGTTGTCTTTAATCTCAAAATTCGTGATAGCGTTGAGATCTTGAGTCTCTCTGCCTATTCTGCGGATGATGCCTGAGAACTTGTGAAGGAGCGCAATTTGTTTCGTAATGGTTTGAAGAGCTGAACTGAAGTCTGCATTCACATCAGGCAATGGCCTATCTAATGCCACTGGACTGGATGTGTCAAGTATCAGAGTGCCTAAAATAGTCATTCTCAGTACCTCTATTCCTTATTTGTGAAAATATGGTGACAATGATTCGTTAGAGATACACTTACAATTCTGAACGCTGTAGTCCAATGCTTCCACAACTCCGATAATGGCATCTTGGGTATCAAATGACCCTCTCAAACGGTAATCTAAAGATTCTCGACCTAGAGTAAAAACCTGAAAGCAAGCAGCCCAGAGAGAGAATTTTGCGAGCTGGTTTTCCACCAAGGCCAACTCCCGAGCATGAACATATGCTGCTTTAGCGAGGCATTGCTGGAAAGATCCAAGGCACTGGGTGGCACAATTAGAAATATCCAACTTTATTGGTTCCGGATCTGATGAAGTCATATTTGACCTGATTTTGGGGTCCAGCTCTTTTCAAAGTGAGGAGCCGCGTTGCGAGTGCTCCGGCTAGAGCAACGTGCGTTCGAGTACGGCCTCGCGGTGATATCAACCCCGCCCAAGTTCTGCAATGTTGCACACGGGTATCTGTCTTGAGTAAAGGTACTATACGACCGGACACTTATGTAGCAAAGTCTAGGTATAGAGACAAGTGTCCGATATTGTTCACGTAGCACATTGTTGAACCTCCCCCGCACGTGTTTCGATGCTTCACGGACAAACATCAAGAAATGAGAAACTTGCTTTATTACAAACTTTGACATAGATCCAAATGGGCACAAGTACCATATCATATAAAGGATCCGGATAGGGTCCCCTAGAGGCGAGATGACTTCATCCTTTGTGGCTGCTAACACTCCTAGTAGTCTTCAATTGTTGATTACAGCATCTGAAACAATCATGAGTGCTGCTAAGATTCTGTGGAAGGAGGAAATACATGGCGAGCTTAAGCTATTTTACGCGAGCGTCAAAGCCCTCTGTTTTATCGTGAACTTCCATTGGAAGCACGTCAGCGAGGTGGTGAATGGAAATGACGCGTATCTCATCCATGTAACTTTGGGTCACTTGGAATCCGCAATTGCGTTCGAAGCTCTGGATTCGCCCTTCCATGAAGCATTTACAAGCGCTCCACGGTATGAGAAATTGCGCATTTTCAATGAACATTGGGAAAGGCTTCAGAAACTGGGCGACTATGATATGACCCTCCGATATGCCAGATCATGTATGAAATTCGGAACCAATGAGGAAGAACGCAACCAGTTCATCAGATTGTTGGACTGGTGTGAAGAGAGACTTCGACTACGGTACCCTGAGAACCATTCTGACCTGGCACACGAAGAGCTTTCTACCAACGCGGTTGGTTCAGCATCTATCGCCGTATGGAGCGCAGCGCAGTCCATTTTCAAGGCTTTTGTGGCCTGTAGCAACTGCGAATGCATACCTGCCCACGACATCGGGGTCCGGCTTCGTTTAGGTACATATTTGCAGCATACTCTATGCAAAGAGGAAGATACAGACGACTGCCTCAACTTCGACATATTCCTTTCTATGAAACAGGGGTGGAAGGAGGCTCGTGTATTCATGGTGAAAGAGATACCAGAGAGTGCTGTGCAAATTCAAACCAACAACCCAACAGAGCAACCCGGAAGAGAGAAAAAGGCGACCAAGATAAGACAAATGAGGCTAAAACAACTGTGTGTGCCGATTGAGCGCTCAAACCTGCGGCTCATCGACTTAAGCTCAAAGTCGCGGGCGATCAGATATTTAAACTACAATCCGAGAGAAGCACATTCCTAGTCGATAGAGCAAAGAGCCCTGTGACGCTGGAGCAGTTTCTTAGGAACGGATCGCATCCTTTTACTGAGAGAACAAAACGTATTCTAACTGTGATGCTCAGCTATGCTGTGCTTTATCTACACGATACTCCGTGGATACAACCTACATGGAGCTCTTCGCACGTCTTATTTCTTCCCACAACTTCTTCGTCCGTTCCTTTACAACCATTCATCCAAACCCCTCTGGCGAGTCACTACAACTCTAGCCAGATTTCCTGCATCGACCCGGATGAACTTGACCCTGATGATCCAGTACACCACTGCCCACTTCTAGTCACACTAGCAGTGATGCTTATGGAACTGTACTTTGCTGTGCCCTTCGATATTTTGGCCAAGCAGTATGGTTTGGACATCGCAGGGGATAATCAATCACCAATCTCTACATTGAGGTATCTTGATGTTAGTCTAGTCTTTGAAGCATGTAAAGGTGAAATCCCCGAAGATTACCAATTTCATTACGCTGTGGAGAAATGCCTGGATCCCACTATCTGGGAAGATGAAGATGGAAAAAAAACTGGACAATCAAGCATTGGCATTGAAGATTTATCAAGAAGTCGTCAAGCCATTAGAGACTGAACTAAGTCAAGCTTTTAGCTCAATCTCTCGCGACAATCTTGACGAGTTTGCAAAGACCATCGACATTGCAAATTGGGACCAAAGTATACAACAGCAAGCTCGAAATGAGGTACTAGAGGGCCACACACAGGATGTCCAACAAAATCGTCATGGTAAGCGACCTAGATCTATGTCACCAGGTTATCCACCACGATCTTCTGCGGGCGAATTTTCTGGCCAATACTCCGACAATTGTCAACATGTCTGTCCATGTTGTGCTACTAGATCTCTACGCAATGCCTCTCGAGCAACGACGACAGATGACGAATGCCGAGCTTCTCGATTTTTTGATGACGAAACCATTTCTGAGGCACATACCAAGGAATCGTAAGTAATGAAGACATGGTCACAAAATCTTCATGTCTGCTGCATATTAAGACATTCTTCAGTAAAATAGATTTTCGGGTTCTCGTGAAGAGATTTGCTAACGCATGTTGCCCACCAGGCGCTCAAACTATCATTTGTGGAAATTTCGATATCTTGACGTCTACGGCAAATTCATTCCCCAGAGTTCAATTCTACCCAACATCAAAATTGCGATTCTTGACACGGGTGTTGACGTACAACATCCATATATTGATGCACGCTTCGAGAATATTCAAGGCAGATATAACTGGCTCAGCGAGGATGGGCCCGCAAACGTGCGTGTGGTTACGGATATGAGCGGCCATGGCACGTTCGCGGCGAGTCTGATTCTGGATTACGCACCTGATGCCCAACTTTTTGTTGCCAAAATAGCTGAAAAGGAACTATTGAAGTCCAACGTGATTGCCAAGGTAAGCCTTCGATTCCAGATACTGTTGACATTCGCCATGAGCGAGCCCTGTTCTAAACCGTACCTTAGGCCATTAATTATGCAGTCTCTACTTGGGAAGTGGACGTCATCTCAATGTCATTTGGATTTCCCACATGTAACATGGATGATTACCACGAACTTGAAGATGCTCTTGCAAATGCTCATGCGAAACGTGTATTGCTTTTTGCCGCAGCTTCGAATAGCGGAGGGAAGCTGGGCCGCGCATATCCAGCTCGCGATCAGAATGTCATTGCCATTCATGCGACAGATACATATGGTAATCGATCGCCGTTTAGCCCTACAGCGTTGTCTCACGATATCAACTTGGCGACGGTCGGCGAAGCCATTGAGTCGGCGTGGCCAGTGTATCTATTGGATAACTCCAGTTCCAAGGCCCTTAGATGTAAATCTGGCACATCGTTTGCGACTGCTATAGCAGCCGGGATTGCGGCTTTCCTCTTGCTATATGCAAAGATACATTTACCAGATAAAGCTGACGCGTTGAAGAGTCGGCGGAGGATGCAAGCGTTGTTGAAGCGAGTGGCCGAGAAAGAGGCGGGACAGACGGCGAGAGATGGTTATCATTTCATCGATTTGAGCTTGTATGCAGACAGTTTGTTTGGCAAGAGTAAAGAGTTTATTGACGAGACGATTCGGGATGTCTTGAATACATAATATGTATTTGAAACTGAAGGAGACACTGCATATTGAGTGGCGTTACGACCGACTTTGATGATAAATGCAATCAAAATGCAAGATATCAAATACAAATTGTCATACATGAGAGGTAATGAGTCTAATGCCTTACTGAATCTCATATTATCCGTCTATGTCTAGGCTCTATGGCTGGATCTACGCCCTCGCCCTCGTCTAATCGACCTCGTCCGCCCACTTCGCGGGGGCTACAAACGCCCCGTCCGGACCCAAAGTTCCCGAAACAAATCTTGATTCATAGTCAGTGATGGCGCTTGAGAAAGGGGGTTGGATAACATGCTTGGTATGACTTCCTCTCGCAGCAAGCTGGCCCTTGCTATTGTAAAACTGTACGGTTGTGTACGCGAGCGTCTTTCCGACTATTTTAAATAATCAGTATCAAATCACCATTCAATTTGTCGGTCATAACGTACTCTTTTCACATATAGCCGTTCCCTTGAGGATATCGCCCGGTCGGCCTCCGGGGCTGAGATAGGTCACTGAGCGAACGAGGTCAATGATGTGAGCACTTGCGGCTAGAGAAGAGAGCATGTCCTTACCGTTCAAGTCGGTCGATACGCCAGTTGCGAACCGTCCAGTGGAAGCAACTGCCAGGGACCCCCCGAGATCGACGAGACTAGCTATAGTTCCTCCATGTATCGTTTGGAGTCGGTTCTAAATGGAGAGGTTAGTGAGGTTGCTTGACAGATACAGCGGGGCCAACTTAAAGTGTGGTCTTTATGGATGTCAACTTCAAAGTCAACTCTACCCTCAGAGGCATCTATCAACCGAAACTAGAGCGCCTTGTGAGCACCAACTGAGCTTTGCTGGCCAATCTGGGATACTCTTGCATACTCGGTTGTGTAGGAGTCTTATATCCCGTTGTTAGTGGCTTTGCCTCGGTAAATGGCCCTCGTGAGAGTTTGTGCTCATACCTGGGCTCCAGACCCGATTCGGCCATGAAGGACCGCATGACGGCCTTTGTAAAATGGAAAGGAGAAAGCTTTTTCGTCATGATTTCCCTCGAACTGATTCAATTGATCGATTATCTCTACACGTTGGTCCTGGGAACTGAGATGGGCGCAACTGCTCGATAGGCGACGCTATCCGCTATCGCTCCGGTTACCCGATAATGCGCCGAGAAGGTGTGACGTAATCTTCACGCGCCGCGCTTCAAGATGGTGAACTTCTAAAGATGGAATCGTGAGGCAGCAGCGTCAAACATCATAACCGCCTTTTGACGGCTCACGGCCCTCGCATCCGCCCAACATGTCTATAAATCCCTCCCTTCACCTCGCCGAATATCTGGAGAGGCTGCCTGGTACGACATTCAAGAAATTGTACCAGCAGCCCTCGACAACGTTTGCCATCTTCCGGCGCATGCTGCCTCACCTGGCCAAAACATTCGTCATGAGAATGCTTTTCCTTCCTCACCCGATGACGCTCACAGACCTGGACGCTTGGGTGAAGCCGGAAGCCAAACGGTTCGATATGCACTGCTCTTGTGGCGGCATCGCGCAGCGTCTAATAGTGGCACAGGAAGAAAGACCAGTCCCTCTCCATCCTGCGAAGCCTTCACATTGTCCAGATATCAGCCCCGTCAAAAGATAAACCGCAGGAGATTCAGCTCATGTCAAACTTCAAGAAATCTCTACGACTAGCCCTCACCGGAGGCGGAAACCACAATTCCTTTGGTGTGCCTTCCTCGCTACTCATACCGCCCGAAATCGACTTGGCGTTCCTCGATCGATACGCGCGCAAGAAGTGGGAGGACGTGCTGCACTTTGTTGTATCTAGTGTCGGTTACAAGAGCAGCTTAGGAGACGGCTCGGGGCCCAACAAGGGCGTCAAGGAGCTTCTCATTGCAGGGCGGTTGGTCGACCGGCGGCCGAACGGGAGCTTGGGCATCACGCAGGCGGGCTTCACCTTTTTACTGCAGGAGGCAAACGCGCAAGTGTGGACACTGCTTTTGCTATGGCTGGAGGTTCTGGGCAATAACAAGAGCTCAGGGCTGGATCCCGTCGACATGCTTTCGTTCCTGTTCATGCTGGCGAGCTTGGAGCTGGGGCGAGCCTACGATACGAATGCGCTGACTGAAGAGCGACGGAATATGCTTCCTTCTCTCGTTGATTTCGGCCTCATCTACATCCCCCAACATAAGCGCTCCATGTTCTTCCCAACCCGGCTGGCAACAACCCTTACCAGCGGAGGAAACAGTCTACGGACAATCAGCGAGGGCGTCACAGCCGCTACTCAGTCCGCCCAGACCTCGCAGCAGTCCCTCGGCCCTCTGGGTGGCGGCGGCGGCGGCGGCGGCGAACAGGCTGGAAGCGTTGTTATTGAGACCAACTACCGTCTCTATGCCTACACCCAATCTGCTCTCCAAATCGCAGTCCTCGCCCTCTTCGCCAAGCTCAACATGCGGTTCCCCGACATGGTGGCCGGCCGTCTCTCCCGCGCGTCGATCCGCCAGGCCATCAACTTTGGCATCACCGCCGACCAAATCATATCCTACCTAGCCGCCCACGCCCACGAGCAGATGCACCGCACCGCCGCGTTGACCAACAAGCCCGTCTTGCCCCCCACCGTCGTCGACCAGATCCGCTTGTGGCAGCTCGAAAACGAGCGCATGAAGACGACGAGCGGATTCCTGTTTCGCGACTTCACCGATGACAAGGATTATCTTGATACCGCGCGTTTCTCTGAAGAAATTGGCGTGCTGGTGTGGAAGAACGACCATGCGCGCATGTTCTTTGCCAATAAGCACGAGCAAATCAAGGATTTTTTGAAGACGAGGAAGAGAGCGGAATGAGCCTTTCCGTTTTTCCTTTCTCTATTTGTTATTACGGAATTTCTCTGCCTTTTCCCCATTTATCACCGACTGGCAGAGGCGATTAATAAACATGTTGTGAATTGGCGTTTGGCGCGTGGAAATATGAAAAGCATAGGTGGAAGCAAAACATAAATCATTCGGAGCTCCCAGATGGGTGCTATTACAAACATCAGCATAGATACGAAAAAGTCAGTCAAATGAATCAAACATTTCATATTAGAGTACCTCGAGACTTTTCTATACAGTAGTTCCACATCATTTGCCATACCCTCGTGACTCTCGTATCTCTCCAATTCAAGCAACAGCAGCTTCATTCAAACCATTAGACGCAATATTTTTCCATGTATACATTCCAGGGCCCCATTTCCAGTTCCATTCCAACATGCTTCCAAAGCCATTAGTATATCCCAGGCTCATTATCCCAAGGCTTCATTGGGTGGACAAGGAGAAAAAAAAAGAAACATCGCCAAGAAGAACAAAACCAGTTGGGCGGTGAGCCACACTTTGATTAAACGCAACACAAGCAATCGAGACACGAAATTAGGACGATTTCTCACGACATTGTGAGACGGTTTCCCCGGGATGACCGAGAAAGGCTTCCAGATAGAAAGCTCTTGCTCTTATTTTCATGAGTATAAGAGCCGTGCCGCAATCCGGTCAAGCTGCGCCTCTCGCTCTTTCTGATGGCCGAGCTACCGAAAATCTTTGCCATGAAGCCTTTCTCTTCCATGGAGCCACCTTCTGGAAGTAGACAGGGTCGGCCATTTCGACGAGCGTAGGCTTGCTGCCAGGCATGCAGGGAGCGCCGTGCTTCGAGTGTGATGCAAAGTGAATCAAGATAATCGAATACGCGGCGGCAACGTGTATCTTCCTCAGTGACAGATGGAGTATTAGATGAGGTCATGAGAGTTCTCAGAGCTGAAGTAGTGGTTGAAGTAGGGAGATGAGATGTGCGCTGATAGAAGCTGCTATAAGGAGTTTTCGCCTGGGCTGAAGACGAGCCGGCCAGAGATTGGCGAGATTCACGGGCATCTGCGGCGAGGTTTTCAGATGAAAATCGGTCGTGAAGGGCCATAAACCGACCAGACCAGTAGGCGGATGATTGTGCGTTGCTAATCCGAATAGATGGAGACTCGGAGGAGCAACTTTGGACGGACTTGGCCAGCGATATCGTAGATGGCTGCATGAGGTTTAATTTTGAAAGCTGGGGAGGAGTTGTAGCTTTTGCAGTAGAAGATGGAGATATTTTGGCAGATGTGCCGCTAAAAGCAGAAGTATTGATGGAGCGAGCAGCCAACGACGGCCGAGAAATAGATGTTTTCAAGTCCTGGAGGGCACTCATAGTTCGAGACTTTGGAAGTTTATTGACCAATCGTGGTGTTGGCGGATCTAAAGGGGAAAATCCATCAGATGTGGGAGGAATATTCTCATCCTGCTCGGCGACAATTGACACTGACAGCGGCGTAGTCGTCGATGCTATTTTAAAAGATGGCTTCGGTATGGATGAGGTGGAGGATAGCAGGCTTCTGCGTAGCTTCTTTGAAGATGTTGGATCAGGGCCGGCTTTGATGGTTGGCTTGGCAGCGATGTCAAAGCTTTCGACGGTAGGGCTGCTTTGTAAATACCCGTCACTGTCAAAGCTGTCCGAGATGCACCTCAAATTTTGCGCTCGCAAACGGCTGTGGTTTTCGAGAGTCGAGCCAGAGCTGTCTGTTTCGCAGTCTTTGATGGCATCAACAATGACAAGCCTCTCGCTTCGGATAAGATCGGCACCTCTGGAGTTTTTGACAGGACCTATGGGCGCAGAGATGAGGGGCCGTCTATTTTTCCCTCGTCCTCGCATTTTTACTCAACTTGGAGGCAACGGTTGTCAAAGATGACGTGCTTGATGTGGTTGAACGATTGCGGTGCAAAGGAGATTACTGGTGCGAACTCTGGAGGCGAGAGCATTGAGTGGCGATGATTGAGAAACGAGCTGTGAGCAAGGTGTCTGTGTCGATTATGATCTAGTTTCTTCGGAAACCATTCCAACTTCTTAAAGAGATTCTTAGATAATGGCAGCGGACAGCCGTTGTTTGGATAGGCAGCGAGTATCGGGAGGGGATCGCCCTTGCTCATGCAAGACGCCGATGATGAACTGCAGGATAGATAAGACTTCAAAGAGAAAAGCGAAGGCCGACGGTGAGATGGCCTCGAGAAACTGCCAGTGTCATATCATCAAAGACTCTCACGATAGATGGTGATTCGCGGTCAACATCAGATCGTTTGCTTCTTGGGCAACGCAGCAAACAACGAGGGGAGGAGGCAGAAGCCCACAGCAGGAAAAGAAGAAAAGACCACAAAGGACGCGCTTTGTTCCAAAACGTGTCGTGTTTTTAGACAAACTTGCGTGTGGTAAAGTGATGCAGAGAGAAAAAAAAATACACAACAACTGACAGCAGAGTGATGGACACCTTTGTCAGGTGCCAGGCAGAACCCACCTTCCCACTGGCAGAATCCTCGGTTGCGCAGTTATTCCGCAAAGCAGACGCATCTAATACTTGATCGGTTTATTTCGAGCATTAATTTTGAATATTGGAGGTATCAAGAGCCCCAAGATATCCCATCTCTCCCTCTGCCCTATATGTCGAAGCTTTACTGTTGACCATCTTTCACCATCTATTGCTTCCACCTTGTACCTTCGCGCTTGCTCATATGCCTCAGCTCCGTGTCGTCGTTTGTGCCAGTGTATTTCCCCAAATCCATCCGAATTCAACCCAACAAAGAGAAAGCGGCCCGGCTTTATTCGTCCCAGCCGTCGACCCTGAAGCGAAAAGCAACGTCTCCTTCCCCTCGAGGAATCTCGTTCCCATTGGCATCCCAGAGAGCACGTTCGACATAAGTCACGTTGCCGTCATTGTCGACCAACAGAACCGTCTGTCTCTGTGTTCCGTACATGCCCTCCTCGAAGCCAATGGACGGATGGGGGCTTGGGCTCGGGGTGACATCCGGCCTTGATTCTGCCTTGAGCTCTTCGACGGCCTTGAGGTCGTCCTTCAGATGCGCCCACAAGATACCTCCTTTTGCAGCGGCCTTTTGCATCTCCTCATGGTTGATGTCGTCACCGATTGGCGGTACGAAGATGGTATGCCTCAACAGGTTCATGTACTCTTGCAAGCTCGATCCCGCAGGTCGCTCCGGCAAGGATTCTGTGTCGAGAATGGAGAACAGACCTGCGACCAGGTCGTCTTCGGATGCGTTCTTTGCTGCGGCTTCCAGAATCACTTCCTTCAAGAGCCGTTTTCCTGTCGTCACCTTGGGCCACTCGTTGGGGTCGTTGTAAACAGTGTTGCTGAGACCCCAGACGCCATCTGGTTCCAGTCCGACTATCGGAACGTCGCTCACATCGGCGGCCCTATTGCTCACAATTGCGATGCCTTCGTTGTTGCGCCTCAGCTTGCCGCACACCATAGAAAAGCCCCCTACGCCTTTAACGCCGCCGTCTTTGACCAGCTCATCCACGCCCTTCTTTATACCCTCATCGGGAAGTCCTCCGAGCCACATGTTGACCATGCGGCCTCGGCTTTTGATGCCGTGTATCGGGTGTTCAGCGTCATCGTTGACCAGTTCCCGGTAGTTGGTCAGCACAGCTAAGCTTCCGGTCTTTGTTATGCCGAGCCAAGTGCCTTTTGCCGCCCTCTGGAGGTCTCGCGATGAGAGAACCTCGCCGCCCGACTCTGGATGCGTCCACCAGTGCGGCCGCGACGTGGGCCTCAGGATGAACTCATCGCGATTGTCAATGAGAATGAGCGAATAGCCGGGATGAGCCGTTGTGAAGAGCACGATACACATTGTGGTGAGTTTGCGTTGCTGGATATGAACTTGTACAGGATGTTGTTCGTTGGTGTGGATGGACACGCTGAAGCTCGAGCGAGTGCCGTTTCACTACCTTATTATAAGGGCGAAGCCAATACAGTGAGCCGACGTCGGCGCCACAAGAATGAGGCTTGTTGAACAACGCACAAGACAAGAAGCCTGATACGAGCGCCTCCTTCAATCACAGACGCTTCGGGATATCGCCAAGCCCAGGGATTGGTGCCAGCACATGCCACTTCAAACATCATAAGGTCAAGTGCAGTGATGCAAGGCGTGGGCTGATGGAGCTGCGGAACCCGCCACCAACCGGCTTACACACAAGCCCCGCTGGTACGATTGCCGAGCCAATGCGCCGATGGGCCGTGAGATCGGCTATGAGGAAGCTTTGCCATGAGCCCGTTTTATAGTCTTATATTCCGATGTGTGCCTACGAAAATGCTTAGGAGCCGTAAAGTAAAGATTGGGCGACGTTCTTGGCCAATACAATCCCCCCGGCGTCGATGCCAGCGTTCTTACGCGTGGAGACGAGATGTAGTTTATAAAGCCGATCAGCACGATGTGCCTTTCACATGAGACAATGGATCCAGTATCCCACTTTCATTAACGGGATTCCGATGCTAGGTACGTATCGAACCCTCTAAACATCTAATTTACCGTCCTTGCGCTCCTTAGTGGTGATTGTGGTTGCTCCCTACATAAACATGAATCTAGTACATCCACGTGCTTACAGCACAGCATTGAAGGTGGAACTAATCCATGGTCCCATCCATACCTACACCAAGACTTGCACCTCCAAGATTAGAAACGCAGGTAGTTGCTTCCACTGTAATCTTGTGCGTGTGTTGCTTCTTAAAGCATGCACATCAACATTTCCAGTAAGTCGCTAGAGTAGTGACGGTGATGGGATGTCTTGCATCCGCACAATGGATCCAAAATGTCCTTGAGAACAATGAGACTAGTAACAGGCCACATCGTATATGGGAATGGCGATTATAGACAACGCGATTAGTGAAAAACACTTTTATTCTAATAATAATAATAATAATAATAATAATAATAATAATAATAATAATAATAATAATAAAAATAATAATAATAATAATAATAATAATAATAATAATAATAATAATAATAATAAAAATAATAATAATAATAATAATAA